>NW_015400129.1:0-6352 GCF_001527695.2 Protobothrops mucrosquamatus
AAAAAAAAAAAAAAAAAGGTGCCGGAACTCACACACATCATACAACCCGCTTTGCCTACCTTACAAGGTTCCATCCCAAAAAAGGTGCCGGAACTCTGTTCTGGCCGTTCTATGACAAAAAAAGCCCTGGCTAGCACCATCTTGCAACTGCAAAAACGTTGAGCCTTGTTTGCATTTTCGAGGATTGGAGGACCATTAAGGGGCAAAAATCATTCTTTTAAGCCTGGGTGGCATCTATAATTAGGTCCTAAAGGCTCCAACCCTCTCTTGAAAATAATGTAACCCTGAGTGTGCAGTACAAAGCCTGCTGTGACTTTGATATCATAGTGGTTGTACACTTTTATAGTGAGGAGTCATTATTGAAATAAGAGTATAGGTATACAGTGATCTTAGCTGGGGTTAAAGGCCAAATTTATATGTAGCACTAATCTGTATCCCAAAGTTTATTCATTGTTTACAAAATAAATACTGAAGAAATTATGGTTTAGAAGGATGTTTGCATCTAGTCATTATTCCTAATAATAAGGGAGACTCAGATTTTGGTACACAAAGGCACAATATGCACCAACATTTGGGGGAAGTGACAGAGATTTGTACTAGAAGCAATGGTGGGATTCAAATATGTGAACAACCAGTTCTCTGTGTGGATGCTGCTTCTGGAAGTCCATTCTGGACCTGAGCAACAAAAAATTAGCTACCGGTTCTGCCGAAGTGGTGCGAACCGGCTGAATCCCACCACTGACTAGAAGTTGCTACTCTATCCCTTGGTCTCTAACTTATGGATTGGTATCTTCTGTATTCCTTGGCTCTCCTCTATATCTCTTCTTGTTATCTTCTGCTCCCAGGGAAGAAGTGGGTGTTCCAAACCAATTGGTATAAACCTATTGGATTCTTTAGCTGGATGAGGGCACATGGAAGGTAAGGCAGCTATGCGGCTGTCTGAGGAGTCTATTCATCTAAGATTAGCTATATATCCCATTTTGAATAATTTTATTCTCTATCCTGCAAAGCAGCAAATTCTCATATTGGAATTACTCTTCTGCCTAAATCTACTTACAGAGAGTTAATTGGAAGTTCTGGACTAACCATCATCTTTTTAAAAGACATCATCTTCATCCTCATGGTTTCATAACCTAAACAGAGCCAATTCTTGTTTGAACCGTATTCTGTGCGGAACTGTTCTTGAAGACTGTTCTGAGGCCTCAGTTTGCCCAGAATGCATCTATCACTGCTTTGAGCAGAACAACTTGGTTAAATTAAATTACTGTGATTGGTAACCAGAGTCAGGGATGTAATTCCAGGCTCAATTTATAGAGCTGGATTTGACCTTTAAAAATCTAAGCAGCCTGTGGATCAGAATTTCAATTGTCTCCCATACTGTGAGCCTTTTGAAAACTTTGCTGGATGAAAAACCTTTCTTTGTACTCTCCAGTTGTTAAAAGTACAATAAATAAAGGGACACAAAAGGTATTTTAAAAAGACAGGTACAAGTATAGGAAATGAAAAACCTCTATAAATACTCCCTGCTGAGTTTTTATATAGCTAGCTTACAGATGTCACTAAGATCCATCTCATAGTTCAGAGTTAATATTGCTGTTACTTTATTTTGCTTTTACTTACTTTTAAAATATTCTCTCCTACTACTAATCTAGAATGCTTGTAAAAATAGTAAGCAAATCAATAACTTATCCTGTGTGCTATCTTACTTTCCCATTGGTCATTTAAACTTTGAAACAAGATATGTAAAACAGTCAACTTTTGGAGTTGCTGAAATATTTTATTTGTTTTATTTGCACACACAGTATACTTATGACTATAATTATTAGGCTCACGTACACACATAAAACTTTCATTGTAAACAATGGAAATGAATTAATTTAGGCCAATTTTCCAATTGTTCTATGTTTACTTGTTATTTGGAGCATGGTAAAGAAGTGTAAGGTGGGGCAAATAAGTTAGAATCCAGTCAGCTCCACCCATTTTACCACTTTGGGGGATTTTCCAGAATTAGATACCCACCCACTCTTGCAAATAATAAGAATTGTGGAAGCCAGCATGAAAGAGAATTCAAAACTGGATTTTCCTCTACAAGTTTGCAAAGTGATATGCACCCTGTCTTTGGCTCAAGGATGTTGTCTGAGAAACGATAAGATAATTTTCATTCCATCCTTTCTCAGCTATCATCATCTTTTTCCTTTCTGTGTCTGAAACAACTCAGCCAATTCAGGCCTTGGAGATCTTTGGCTTTTGATTAAGCTTAGATTGCAGAATTCTGCATTGATAGATGGCAATATATAAATACTTTTTGATCCTGAAAAAGTAAACAGAAATTGTTATTTCTAACTATAACAGTTTAGATAACTAACTTAATGTGCTGGAATGTCAGGAAGACTCAGGAATGGGGGAGATAAAAATATGTAATTTTGGATTTAATCATGGTATGTTAGTCCTATAGACAAATTGCAGCACTTATAAGCTTGACATTACAATTGTTCTCTCAAAGAAGCTGGATTATGTTTACTTAAATAAGAATCACTTTTGCATATACTACAGTTGAATTGTACTCCTTGTGAAAATATAAGTTTAAAAAAAACTATTTTTAAGTCTTTGGAACTGAATCTCATTTAATGGGATCTTTTTCTTCCCATTATATGTATTTCAGTTTTATTTTATTTTTTTCTTTCAGCTTAACACCACAACCATGACATCTCCTGAAAAGCAACGGGGAAAATCAATAACAAATATAATGGTCTTTCAGAGAAATTGCTGCAATAACTTTTGTTAGTGTGTGCTGGTACGGAGGGAAAAGCATTAATAAAGATTTAATGACAAATCCTGCATGCACCAGGTCTGGATGTTGTATTAATTTCTAATTTCAAAGTATTCCTAAGATGTTGTAGAGATCCTTGATTTCTAATATGAAAGCATGGGGACTCTACTGTCCACAGCACTGCAGTTTATTTTGCAGATGGTCAATACCTGAAACATGCAATAAGAGTTAGTGTTAGGACTGGATCCAGAGAATTAATTTAAAAAATGAAAGTATACAAAATCTATACATTTTAGTTGCTTTCCTACATATATGTATTTAATTGTAACAAACAGCAATACTGAATTACGCCAATTTGGAATTTTTACTATTCCATCCTGATTTCTGTAATGAAAGAGGGGAAAAGACTGGTAAAATAAAAAATATGTTCCTAAGTCTAAAAAAATTATGAAAAGATCAGTTTTATTCCCATAGGGAACATTGAAAGCTATCTAGATGTGGCTTCCAGAGGAAGTCTCACATATGCTTTTTTTTTCCTCAAAAAAGCAAATGGATTGCTTTTTCCCTGAAGAAGAAGAACAAAATGTTTTGCTTCTCATTCAAGAAGCTTAATCCATTGTGATGGCGTGTGGGGAGGGGGAGGAGGGATGGAAGGATAGGTACTGACAGTCAAGACTGGATGGTGGAGAGATGGAAGGATAGTTTCTGATTGGATGGTGGAGGGGAGGACATGGAAGGATTGTTTTCTTTGCAAACATCTAGTTGTTAGCACTCTCCCTGAGAGCTCTTGAGGCCACTTGAGGGTTTATCTTTGCCCTGAATCAGAGTGCAACTGGTTGTAGAATCTTCTTGGAACCACTGCAAGGGCTGTGTTGTAGACTGGAGATAGGTGGTGTCTTATCCCTCCCCCTCTGTTGAGAGGGGGCTGCTCATAAATGCCCTCTGTAGCCTTCTTTCAAACCAATGAGCCTCTCTCCAGAGGAAGAAATGGACTGAAAATAGCATCACTCCAATATCTGTAGCTGTGTTTCAGAAGCCCTAAACTACATTACCCCACTGTATTTATAAGTGTACAGATATACACAAAAATGTTCAGTGATATGTGACAATTGTGTATATTTCCAAAACAAAATCGGGGTTGGAAAATGATTGGATGACTATCAAACACTTTTCATTCAAATTTATCTGGATGGATTTCTGAACAGTAGTAATCTTGTTCAAAATGATACCTGGATTCCAGCTCATATTGAGCCATATTACTTGGGGATTATTCTATACCCGCATTTAAAACAAGCTATGGCTTAGCAGGACCTGTGCATCCAGCTTGTTTGGTAAATCTTTATTGGTTTATATGAACAAATAATTGGCCTAAAAATGTTCAGGATCATTCAAACTGAATTTCATAAGCATTTTCTGAAGAGATGTCTGGGGTCTGCTTGGAGTGCATTTTCCTAGCTGGGGAATGAGCACCAGTTTCAAGTAGCTCATGAGTGCTACAAAAATATTCCAATTGACTTTTCCAGTCAACTGTAACACTGTAAGGAGTTGCTTTGTGAAACATGAAATCTGAGACAAGATCTCAGGATAGGATGTTGTCAAGCTATTTGTCACTCAGCCCAGTAATGTATTTAGTCTGGTCAGTTGCAGTTGTCCAAAATCTCCAGCTGGCATCTTTCCTCATCACTAGCCACTTGATCTTTATAGACAGGAGACACCAAGGATAGAACTTTAGATCTTCCACAAGACTTTATGCTTGACTGATATTGATGTTAACAATGCACTGAAGGGTGACTCCTTTTATTTTATTGATTGATTGATTGATTGATTGATTGATTGAATTTATATGCCATCCATCTCATTACCCAGAGCAATTCTGGGTGGCTTATGAAGTGGAATAGATAAGCATTAAGTAGAATTTGAAACAAATAACTCTGGAACATGCTGAAGATAAATTTGGGAGCATTTCCAACTCTAGAATCAGTAATTTCTTTTAAATAGTTGGAACCCTAGCCCTACAGTTCATTTTCTATTGTGTTTAGATTGTGTCTTTTTATTCTTTCATTAGAATCCCACAAATAAAAGAGCTACTGTATTTATGTTGGCAAAATACTTAGGAGGTCCGAGATATCTGAAGGATTGGCTTTTCCTAAATGAACACTTTAGAAAATCAAGATATGTATCTGAGCTTTTTAGTCAACTGCAGGCATCATACCTAACAAAGTAACCAACACAGGTAAATAGTTCAGAGAACTATGTGCTGTTACCGACTTTTTTGCCTATCTCTTTGTGTTTCCAGCATGAAGACAGAAAGCCTGTTAAAGCAAAGTTTCTGATTGCATAGGTTTTTTTTTCCTACATTCAATTAGATACTCTACATAAGTCCCTGCGTAGAGCTTCCCATTCAATGAGGGGCAGTTGGAGACTGTAGACAAATATGAACAAGGTAAATTGGCCCTTTGGGGTATTGCTCTACCTGTTCAGACAAATACAGGTCCCAGATTTTTATGTTTTTGCTTTTCCAGACATTCTAATTATTAATTTTTAGCGTTTAGTTAAGACTGATTTATTTACACGGGCAAGTTTTAAATTTTATTTAGGAATAGCTTTTATTGCTTCAGCTTGATTTTGTCTTTAAGCCATATAGTTTCCCAATTAACTTATGCCCTTATTTGCAGCATTTACAACCTTAGTATTTTTTATTCTTTAATTCTATTCTCTGATTATTCATTTATTTTTGTCTGCGTTGAAAACATCATACCCTTGGAAAAGAATCTATCTGGTACTGAACCATAAAAGTGAAAATTGTCCAGCATGGTGCCCTCTGGAAAAATATAGATTCCTTTCCTGTTAATCTCCCAACTGGCGTGGTTAACATGGTTAACAAAGTTTAGCAAATCTGGGGATCATTAAGTTAGATAAGGATTCTGTCTGTGAAAGCATCTAGATATTTATTTATCCTCTTTTCTTATATTACCTGGGCCTGATTAATCAGATTGCCTTTAAGATTAAACATGTGCAAGACAAGTAGAGTCACAGAAATCCACTACCAACAACTTGGCCGAGAACCATTGGAAAGCATAATTGAGGGTAGGAAATGGTGTGGTAACAAAAGTTTAGTTTTCTTCAAAGGTGAATCATCCTTGGCCTGTTGTAGAAATTATGCCACTTACTCTGCTGACAAAATTGGTATTTTAGGATCTTCTGTTTTGGATACAGAGCTAGAGTTTGTGGGATGTAAAACTCCATTTTGATCTGTTTGTTTGCATTGCTTTCATAGAGTTTCACCCACTGATGAAGGCAAGCATGCTTGATATGAACTAAAATCTACATTCTTCCAGATCTGCAATCATCAGCAATTTAGTTTAAAGCCATACATACTGTCGGTTTCCTTGACTTTCCGTCTTGGGCAAAATTGTTGGGTGTTAGTTAGATGTATCAGCTGTATGTTAATTTTTGTGGAGCGATGCCTTGGATCCTGCTATCTGACTGGGTGTGGGCAGGTTCTAAAGACACCTGAAGCTTCTTTCTATGATCCCCACAGTCTTTTGGTTTTAATTTTCTCAGACAACATCTTATCCTTGC
>NW_015400130.1:0-1265 GCF_001527695.2 Protobothrops mucrosquamatus
GGGCCTTGGGGTCGACCTCTGTCCCCCTGCCAATACAGACTGCGTACGGTCGGTGAGGAAGGAGGAGAACCACCGCATCACAGTGCCTCCCACTCCCAACCCACCCAACCGCCGCAGCATGATACTGTGGTCCACAGTATCAAAAGCCGCTGAGAGGTCCAAAAGAACAAGGACAGAGGAATAACCCCTGTCCCGGGCCTTCCAGAGATCATTTACCAACGTGACCAATGCCGTTTCCGTGCTGTATCCCGGCCTGAAGCCCGACTGGAGAGGGTCTAGATAGACCGTTTCCTCCAGGTGCTGGGGAAACTGCTGTGCAACCACACTCTCAACAACCTTCGCCACAAACGTAGGTTGGAGACTGGGCGATAATTTGCCAACACATCTGGATCCAGGGAGGGCTTCTTAAGGAGGGGCCTCACCACCGCCTCCTTTAGGACCGCAGGGAAGGCACCCTCCCGTAGAGAGGCGTTTGTAATTCCCTGGAGCCAGGCTCGTGTTCCCTTCCGAGCCGCCAGTACCAGCCAGGAGGGACACGGATCCAATAAACATGTGGTTGCATTCAGTCTCCCCAGGATCCTGTCCACGTCCTCCCTGCCTGGGAGCGCTGCGCATGCGTGGTTCCGCCCCCTGCGCCGGCCAAAGTGTAGCTGGCAAGCGGCAGAGACGGAGCAGGCCGACCACCAGCTGGCCCAGCCCAAGGGAGGTAAGGCACCCGCCGGAAAAGGGGAAAAAAATGGTGAACAAAAAAAAATGGCGGACAGCCTTGCTTGGCGACCCCCGTGAAATGGTCAATCGACCCCAAATGGGGTCCCGACCCACAGGTTGAGAACCACTGATGTATAATATAGACCAGGGGTCTTCAAATGTGGCCCTTTTATGACTTGTGGACTTCAACTCCCAGAATTCCTCAGCCAGCATGCCTGGCTGAGGAATTCTGGGAGTTGAAGTCCACGAGTCATGAAGGGGCCATAGTTCCCCCATGCTGGCTCAGGAATTCTGGGAGTTGAAGTCCACGAGTCATGAAGGGGCCATAGTTCCCCCATGCTGGCTCAGGAATTCTGGGAGTTGAAGTCCACGAGTCATGAAGGGGCCATAGTTCCTCCATGTTGGCTGAGGAATTCTGGGAGTTGAAGTCCACAAGTCATGAAGGGGCCATAGTTCCCCCATGTTGGCTGAGGAATTCTGGGAGTTGAAGTCCACAAGTCATGAAGGGGCCATAGTTCCCCCATGCTGGCTGAGGAATTCTGGGAGTTGAAGTCCAC
>NW_015400130.1:4866-6352 GCF_001527695.2 Protobothrops mucrosquamatus
GCGGTGAATGCTCCAACACTGGAAGTTTTAAAGAAAAGACTGGACAGCCATTTGTCCGAAATGGTGTAGGGTTTCCTGCCTGAGCAGGGGGTTGGACTCGATGACCTCCAAGGTCCCTTCCAACTTTATTATTATTATTATTATTATTATTATTATTATTATTATTATTATTATTATTATTATTATTATTATTATTATTTATTATGTCTGACTGGATGGTGGGGAATAAAACATATTTAAAAAACAAGACAAAACTCAGATGCTTGGCAACTAGTTCCTTTTTATGACGGTTTCATCCTGTGATCACCTTTTGCAAACTTCTGACCAGCAAAGTCAACTGGGAAGCCGCATACGCCTTAATAACGGTGTTACTAAACTAACCGTGCAGTGATTCACTTAACAACTGTGGCAAGAAAGGTCGTAAAATGGGGGAAAACTCACTTAACAAATGTCTCGCTTAGCTGTGGTCGTGAATTGAGGAGTCCCCGTACTAAATTAATGGCTGCAATGATTCACTTAGCCCTGGCCAGGAAGATCGCAACACGCAGAAAAACTCAACTGAAAACGACCGCTCTCACTTAGCAATGGAAAGCCTCAGCTGTGGTCATAAGTTGAGGACTGCCAGTAACAAGGAGAGGTTCTGAGCCGCTTTAGGCCACTTCGTCTAAATGCACGAGGCCCTTTTGGCAGTGTGCGGCACAGCTTATGCTGTTATTGTTTTTCAACGCAAGCTCCGGCCCCTATCTTTCTCTAGATCACAATCTGGTCATGAACAATTTGCGTCAAGATCTCCGCAATAAATCCAACGTGTAAAACAGCCACGGTTTGCCTACATCATTTCCATAAATCAGTTAAGGCAGGACTGCAGTGCCCTACTGAATTTTTCCTTCCCTTCTCTTGGGAAAGAGGTCTCTGTTTTTTTTACCACATTCTCAGGGTGCTTGAGAATCTAGAATAGGATAGGATAGGATAGGATAGGATAGGGTAGGGTAGGGTAGGGTAGGGTAGAGTAGAGTAGAGTAGAGTAGAGTAGAGTAGAGTAGAGTAGAATAGAATAGAATAGAATAGAATAGAATAGAATAGAATAGAATAGAAGGATGGGATATGGGATATGGGATATAGAATAGAATAGAATAGAATAGAATAGAATAGAATAGAATAGAATAGAATAGAATAGAATAGAATAGAAGGATGGGATATGGGATATAAAATAGAATAGAATAGAATAGAATAGAATAGAATAGAATAGAATAGAAGGATGGGATATTTATTATTATTATTTTTTTTTTATTAATTACATTTATATCCCGCCCTTCTCCTTTCGGACTCAGGGCGGCTGACAAATGATAAAAAGCTAACATATTACACCTAGTTAAAATTTAATTAAAACGAAATATTTGAGAATGTCCAATTTAAAAGTAATTAAAACCCCTATAAAATCCCCTAGGCCAGTCCCGCTTGCTGGAACAACCACGTCTTGAGGGCG
>NW_015400131.1:0-1311 GCF_001527695.2 Protobothrops mucrosquamatus
TGTGTGTGTGTGTGTGTGTGTGTGTGTGTGTGCATTCAGCAATTAGCATTTTGTTCAAGTTGTTGCAAAGCATCCCTACTCCTATGGTGGGGGAGGAGGAAGAGGAAGAGGAGGAAGAGGAGGAGGAGGAGGAGGAGGAAGAGGAGGAGGAGGAGGACGAGGAAGAGGAGGAAGAGGAAGAGGAAGAGGAGGAGGACCAGGGGAGGGCAAGAGAGTGGCCCACATTAGGTGGAAATTTGGGGTGAAAGAGATGCGTGGAGGGTTCCTGGACGTGAAGAAAAAAGAAGAACGCTGCAGAATATACGAAAATATTCCTTTCTCCTTCCCCGGCCTTCCTGTCCTTCCTTCCCTTTCCTCCTCTCTGCTCTCCTTCTGCTTACTTCCACCTTCCCCTTCTTCCCCTCACTTCCTCATCCCCCTTCCCCTCCAGCCTTCCCTCCCCCTTTCTCCCTTTTCCTTCCCACCCGCTTTCCCCTCCCCTTCTTCCACCCGTTCCTTCTCCTTCCTTTCTTCTTCCATTCTCCCCTCCCTCCCTCTCTGTTGCTATCCCTCCCCGCTTTTGCTACTACTACCCCTTTCCCTAATCTTCCTCCCTCCCTTCTATTTTTCCTTCCTTCCTCCCACCTTCCTCTATTTCCTCCCTCCCTCCCTTCTCTATTTCCTCCCTCCCTTTCTTCCTCTTCTTTCCTTCCTTCCTCCCTTCCTCCCCTCCCTTTTTCCTCCCTTGCTCCCCACCCCCTCCCTCTTCTTTCCTTCCTTCCTCCCTTCCTCCCCTCCCTTTTTCCTTCCTTGCTCCCCACCCCCTCCCTCTTCTTTCCTTCCTTCCTATCTTCCCAGCTCCCTTCTCTATTTCCCACCTTCCTTCCTCCCTTCTCTATTTCTTTCCTCCCTCTCTCCCTCCCTTCCTTCCTCCCCTCTCTATTTCCTGCTTTCCTCCCTCCCTTCTCTGTTTCCTTCTTTCCTTCCTTCTCTCCCTCCCTTCTCTATTTCTTTCTTTCCTTCCTTCCTCCCTTCCTATCTTCTATTTTCTGCCTTCCTCCCTCCCTCCTCTATTTCCTTCTTTCCTTCCTCCCTTCCTTCCTCCCCTTTATTTCCTGCTTTCCTCTATTTGCTTCCTTCCTTCCCTCCCTCTTCTTCCCTTCCTTCCTCCCTCCCTCCCTTCCTTCCTACCTATCTTCTCTATTTCCTGCCTCCCTCCCTCCCTTCTCTATTTCCTTCTTTCCTCCCTCCCTCCCTCCCTCTCTCCCCTCTCTATTTCCTGCTTCCCTCCCTCCCTTCTCTATTTGCTTCCTTCCTTCCTTCCCTCCCTCC
>NW_015400131.1:5203-6352 GCF_001527695.2 Protobothrops mucrosquamatus
CTGCCTCCAGAAGCGGTGAATGCTCCAACACTGGAAGTTTTTAAGAAGAGACTGGACAGCCATTTGTCTGAAATGGTATAGGGTTTCCTGCCTGAGCAGGGGGTTGGACTAGATGACCTCCAAGGTCCCTTCCAACTATTATTATTATTATTATTATTATTATTATTATTATTATTATTATTATTATTATTATTATTATAAGGCAAGACAAGTACATGTACACATGAAAGCAAATAAATTTTGTACGGAAGGAAGGAAGGAAAGAAAGAAGGAAAGGAGAAGAGAGGAAGGAAGGAAGGAAGGAAGGAAGGAAGGAAGGAAGGAAGGAAGGAAGGAAGGAAGGAAGGAAGGAAGGAAGGAAGGAAGGAAGGAAGGAAGAACTAAGGAGAAACTTCCTGACAGTGAGAACAATTAACCAGTGGAACAACCTGCCTCCAGAAGCGGTGAATGCACCAACACTGGAAGTTTTTAAGAAGAGACTGGACAGCCATTTGTCCAAAATGGTGTAGGGTTTCCTGCCTGAGCAGGGGGTTGGACTAGATGACCTCCCTTCCAACTTTATTATTGTTGTTGTTGTTATTATTATTATTATTAAAAACAAAGAAAGTCCAATTGCCTCTCAGAAAAGAAAAAAAAAACCATACCGTTGTAATCCCACCCGTTTGTCGAGCGCTGCTTCCTCTTCGTGCCAAACATTATCTTCCCCCTTCTCTAACGCGACATTTTGAACCCCTCAAAAGGAGAAACACACACACACACACACACATACACACACAAAAGCCAAACCTGCTCTTTTCTTCCGTTTGTTAATTGTGATGTCTCAGCAATGGTTTTGCACACCTTTCTATCCCTTTCCGTGCCACATGTCAGAGATCAATACTGCAGGTGTTGACTTAGCTAGCTTGCCTGCAGGAGATATTTTAATACCTTGAATGTGTGACAGCGAAGAACAAAGACGGTTCAGGCAGAGACAGAAGGATTTCTTTTCTTCCCCTTAATCCAAATTTCATTTCATTTCCAGGTTGCCTTAATTTCTTGATGTTCTACTTCTCGAAGATTTTTTTTTAAACCTCTCCAATCCTCCCTCCCCTCTCCCCTCCCCTCCCTTCCTCTCTCCCTCCCTCCCTCCCTCCCTCCTTCCTTCCTTCC
>NW_015400132.1:0-2003 GCF_001527695.2 Protobothrops mucrosquamatus
AGCTCCATTCTCAACTGCAGAATGATGATGCTCCTTCGGCCATAGAAGAAGTGGGCCGGCAAGGCAAGCATTGATCCATGGGAAGCCTGGCTACAATGGTAAGCTCCACCCCCACCCTAGCTTGATATTTAGGTGTGTGCCTTGCCCCAAAACTAGGGCTTATTTTGGGGGTATGGCTTATATTAGGCCCACCCCCAAAAAATCAAGCTAAGGCTTATTTTTGGGGTAGGTCTTTCAGGGAAACACAGTAGGATATAGCTATTTTGAAGTTTTGCAGAAGGCCAATTAGGAGGTACTTGGCATATCTCCTAGGTTAGCATGTTTCGGGAGGGGGGCTGCTATAGAGAAGAATTACTATATCTCTTTGATATCATTGGAGGTAACTAAATACTTCCTTCCAGTATAGGATTGGACAGATTCTACTTTGAGGAGATAGTCTCCTTAGACTAGGAATGAGAAAAATGCATACAAAAGAATGGCTGTTGCAAAACAACCAAACAAAATATTTGGATGAAGGATTGGCTATTGTTAAGAGATAAGAGATGGTTAGGATTAGAAGGACATAGACCAGTGGTGGCGAACCTATGGCACGGGTGCCAGAGACGGCACTCAGAGCCCTCTCTGTGGGCACTCGCGCCGTCGCCCCAGTCCTAGGCCTTCAGCTGGGTTTTATAAAACCTTTTCATTTTAGGCCTCCGCCACCGTGTGCAAAAAAAGAAAAGGTTCAATCAGTCAATTTCAACTTCTCACAGGAAAGAAAAAGATCTTGCAAAGTTGGAATTGATTGATTGAACTTTTTAGTCCCACCCAGTCTGCCGTTACCACCGCAGCCATGCCCACCCAATGGGCCACGCCCACCCGGCACCCGACGATGCATAAATGGGTTTTGGATGGCAGTTTGGGCACTCGGTCTCTAAAAGGTTCGCCATCACTGACATAGACTGAGGTTTACGTGGCATGGTTTTTTTATGGTATAATAAATGTAGGCTTTAAAAATCATTATATTAGGAATGCCATATTATGAATATGGAATACATACACACTCAGATTATAGCCAAAAATACTTATATTTGCCTCAACCTAAGTATTTGACAGAAAAGATATTGATTAACATATAAAGAGAACAATTAATTGACGAAGAATGTACTTTTCAGTGGTTTTCATACTGTATTTCATTTAAGGGAGAGATTTTACATAGATAGAAAGTTACTAAGAATAGAACAATTGTACTTTAATTGAAATGGAAGAAGAACAAGGAAAAAGGGCATGATAAAATGGGCTAAGAATTTTGACTGTAGGACACGTATGGATCAATGGAAAGATTGTGCTTAAAAGGACTAAAATTCACGTTGTCTTATTTCAGAGAGAATTTCTATAAAAGGATGTAACTGGTATATATGGAACCGGAGAGATTCTATAAGATACATAAAGATACTTCTAGCTGCTGCTGGAAATGTGAAAAGCACAAAGGGACATTTCACTATGAATAGTAGACTTATTTGAAAAAAATGTTGGACACTAATATATATGATGATGCAGAGAATTTTAAAATGTAATTTTCAGTTGAAACCAGAGGTTTTTTATTAGGACTTATGGATAATTGACTAGAAAAGACTCATGGACAATTAGTTTTACATATGGTAACTGAGGTGTGAGATTAGTATATGCACAAAGCTGAAATAATAATGAAATACCCACAATGGAGGAATATACAATGAAGGAATGCTAAAATGGATAAATTTACTTGCTTGATTAGACAGGAACAATAACTGCTTTTAAAAAAGACTAGAAACTCTTTATGGACGTTTTTGCTGAAAATGAACAAAAATGAATTGATTTCAGATTTATTGATTAAAAATGACTTTATTAGAAGAAGGCAACTATGATATATAAGTTAGGAGAGTGGAAATGGTAATGAACATGTTTAGAACTGCTACAACGAAGATCAGAAATCATTTCTTTAGATAATTTTATTTTTTCTCCCAGCCAATGTGATGTGAGGC
>NW_015400132.1:4085-6352 GCF_001527695.2 Protobothrops mucrosquamatus
GATTCTTCAAAGTATCTGATATGAAGAACTTCAAGGAGAGATAGGACTGCTATTTTGCTTCCTTGTCAATATCCATTCTGCACTTTAAGAGAAAACAGGATATATTCTTTTGAATTGAAGATGTGAAGAATAACTTCTAACTGGAAGATGTGATTTTCATTTCTCTTTAATAATTAATATGTGTGTTTGCGCATGCACACATACTTTCAAGTCAGTGTTGACTCCTGGTGATTACCTGAATAAGTCCCTGCAGTTTTCTTGGCAAGATTCTCAGAAGTGAGACATCAAACAGTCTCTATTTAAAGGAGTATTAAAAGTATTATTATTTTTTTAAGTGATACTGCCTAGGGAGGAGAACAAGTTTGGTGCAATGGTTAAGGCATCAGACTAGAAGTTAGGAGACTGTGAAATCTAGGCGTGAAGCCAGCTGGGTGATTTGAAGCCAGTCATTCTCTCTTAGCCCTAGGTAGAAGACAATGGCAAACTACTCATGTAAAACCTTGCCAAGCTAATTGCAAGGGCTTGTCCTGGCAGTTACCAGGAGTGGAAACTGACTCGAAGGCACTAAAACAAAAACATTTTGCATAGATTGTAATTCAAACATAGAATTTAGATGAGAGAAAGAATTAGGGAATAAAGAAGAGTTTCTGTTCTCTCTCTTAACAGAAATAGAAGAAATAAGGATATAAAGTTGTGAGCATGTAAGTTGAACAATAGAAATTTGAAGGTGGATGAATCAGGAGAGATAGACAAGATTACAACTGGGAAGAACATGAGAGAAAGCTGATGACTGCTTGGTTGGTTTTGGATCCAACGTGGATAGGGCTAGTGTGGTTCTTTGCAGAGAAAGCATGAGAAAGTGGAATCTGTGTCCCGGAGAGCCTTTGCACCATTGCTTATTATGGAAGTTGTGACCTTTCTGGATTGGGAATATATTTGTGCATGGGGTCACTCATGTCTGAACTACTGCAGTGCTCTCCTTTGGATATTCAGCTTGTGCACTTATTGTCATGGTTCTGACAGATGAAAATCTTCAAAAAAAACTTCAAGGCATTGTTTATCTTAAAGAATCTTTATTTTGAGTAGCATAACATGGGCATAATTGAAGCCAAAAACTTAATTCCCCTCCCCTGAGCATATAGTATCAAGGCACAATTCCCTCCTCCAATTAACAGTCATAAATCACATTCCCCTATTAGTTTGAAGCGTGGGCTTCCTTTCCAGTTCTCCAGCCCCCAAGTCCTTATCAGCTCTGGTTACAATAACCTTGTTTCTCACTCTAGGCTTGGTGTTATTATGTCTAGCTGGACTCTTGTTCACATCCCCCCTCCCAGCATCATCTAACTCTAAAAGCAAAAGGTAAAAGACAACATTTCCATCTGTTGTCAATGCAAAAACATCCAATGTTAGCAGCGTTGACACTTATATTGATTGATGGAAGGAAATTGGAAACAGAATCAGGGATGAAAATTTTATAAAATAGTTTCAGGATTATGGTAGGATGGAAAGGACTGGCATGTCTTTCTTTTTTTTTTGTTTATATACTTCTTTTCCAGTTCAGTAGGACTGATGAATATAACAATTCAGGAGAACAGCTAAGAGAGAAGAATAAAAGTAGAGAAGTGCTACTTCCGATCATTCTGGTGATGTTTAACTTAGCTCACTATTAGAAAATAATTTACCAGAATTTGTATTCAACACATTGCTTCTAGATTTTGAGTGTCAAACCTGGAGAACTGGAAATAATCCAGTCAGACCTCAATCACTCTAAAGATGGTTAATTGAGTGCTAGCAAGTCAAGTTTCACTTCTGGCTATATGGACAAATGCATGCCATCCTAACTTATCCCCAGATAAATAATTCATAACTCTTCCAAGGATATTTCGATAGATATTTTAATCATCTCTCTATCTCCCTCCCAATTTATTTTATTCATTGTATTTATTTCTGAAAGACGGTTTCCCACTCAGAAGTGATGTATAAGGTATATGAAATAATCACCTTCTTCAGACAATCTAACAGAAATCATTATTTATTTATTTATTTATTTAATTACATTTATATCCCACCCTTCTCCTTGCGGACTCAGGGCGGCTAACAATTGGATAAAATACAAACATACAATACACCTATTAAAATTAATTAAAAAGAAATATTTAAACTAATCTGATTAAAAGTAATTAAAACCCCTTTAAAATCCCTTAGGCCAGTCCCGCAAGCTGGAACAACCATGTCTTGAGGGCGCGGCGGAAGGAAGGGAGATCAGG
>NW_015400133.1:0-1283 GCF_001527695.2 Protobothrops mucrosquamatus
AACCAATTTCTAATAATGAACGGCGGAGGTGCAGTGATAACCTTTGTCATGCAAATATTTTTTGCTACTTATTTTGCTGGTTTGGCACAGCAGCCAAACCGGACAGAAGCACAGACTGCAACGGATAGTTAGGACTGCAGGAAAAAACAACAACAACAGTCGCAACCAGCCTGCCTTCTATTGGGGACCTGTATACAAGCATCCTCGGCTTACGATGACAACTGACCCCGCAAAATGTATGCTGCTAAGTGACAAATCTGTTAAGTTATTATTATATATGTTAAGTTATTATTATATATGTGAACTCTCAAGCTTCCTCCTTCCGTTATATATTCAAGATGGACAGCATTTAATATTTATTTGCTACGTATATGTAGGGATGTGGGTCTATACATATGTTGTTCATAGTATGTTTAGGTGTGTGTCATGTATGTGTTTCACTTTGAGAGCGGGCAACTAAATTTCATTTTTGATGTGTGCCGTTGTGCCCACAGTAAAAAAATGACAATAAAGGTTATTTTATCTTATTATTAATAATTATTATTGTTATTATTATTATTAGTAGCAGTAGTATTACTAGTAGTAGTAGTAGTATTACTATTATTACTGTTATTACTGTTATTGTTGTTATTATTATTATTATTATTATTATTATTATTATTATTATTATTAGTAGTAGTAGTAGTAGTAGTAGTAGTAGTAGTAGTATTGCTACCGGAGTCTGAACACAGTCGTGACTATAACTCAAAAAGTTTATTTTATTTGTTATTTGTTTTTTGTTTTTTTAAAAAAAACAATCTCCCTATTTCTTCTTCTTCTTTTTTTTTTTTTACCCCCCACCCCCCACCCCTCCGGACTTCCCAAACCTAATCCCAGGATAATATTCAGATATAAGTAAACAAATATTGATATCTCTAACTCCACAAAGTATATTATTCTACATAAGTAGGTAAAAGAACAAATTTATTAAGAACCTAAATTATATTCCACCACTCTATGCTTCTTTTGAATATAAGCAATCCATCTTCTCCATATTAATAAATTATTCATTTGAGTAGTTCTTCAGGTAAGCCGAAATCTTTATCATTTCAGCAAAGTACGAAACTTTCAATCTCCAGTCTTCCATTGTAGGTCTACATCTATAAAAAAAATCTTTTAAGCCCTTTTATAAAGTTACATCTTCAAATACTTATCAAGTATAATGTCAAGAAATTACCAGCCTTCATCCATTATTAAATCAGACAGAAATTCTCTATTTCAAAATAATTATCATATTTAAAATA
>NW_015400133.1:4867-6352 GCF_001527695.2 Protobothrops mucrosquamatus
CCCGGCATTATGATCTTGTATACATTAAGGATATACCACACATGGCAGATTATTTTCACATTTTAGGCCAGGGAATCTTCAAACCTGGCCCTTTTATGACTTGTGGACTTCAAGTCCCAGAATTCCTCAGCCAGGAAGAAAGCAAAAAAAAGCAAAAAAGAAGAAAGAAAGAAAGAAAGAAAGAAAGAAAGAAAGAAAGAAAGAAAGAAAGAAAGAAAGGAAGGAAGAAAGGAAGGAAGGAAGGAAAGCAAAAGGAGGAAGAAAGCAAAACAAAAGCAAAAAAAGAAGAAAAGAAGAAAGAAAAAGAAAGAATGAAAGAAAGAAAGAAAGAAAGAAAGAAGGAAGGAAAGCAAAAGGAGGAAGAAAGCAAAACAAAAGCAAAAAAAGAAGAAAAGAAGAAAGAAAAAGAAAGAATGAATGAAAGAAAGAAAGGAAAGGAAGGGAGTAAGAAAGCAAAACAAAAGCAAAAAAAGAAGAAAAGAAGAAAGAAAAAGTAAGTAAGAAAGAAAGAAAGAAAGAAAGAAAGAGGGAGGGAGGGAAGGAAGGAAGGAAGGAAAGGAAAAAAGGAAAGAAAGGAAAGGAAGGGAGGAAGAAAGCAAAACAAAAGCAAAAGGAAGGAAGAAAGAGGAAGAAAGAAAGGAAGAAAGAAAGAGAAAGGAAGGTAGGAAAGAAGGAAAAAAGGAAGGAAGGAAGGAAGGAAGGAAGGAAGGAAGGAAGGAAGGAAGGAAGGAAGGAAGGAAGGAAGGAAGGGGAAAATGGTATAAGGATTCCTGCCTTGGGCATTGGGCTGGACTAGAAGACCTCCAAGGTCCCTTCCAGTCCTAGGCCTGTAACATGGAGAAGCCAAATGTTTTCAAAGAAAAAAAAAGTCCAATTGCCTTCTGGGATTTGAAGTTCACTTACCTGGAAATCCTTGAAGGTAGGAAACCCTGCTTGGAGGATCTTAAAGAGGTAGGATAGGAAGAGTATTGACACCTTTGATATCGGGAAGACTCCTGAGAAGACCTTGGCGAGCCAAGAAAACCAACAAAGGAATCATTAAACCATTCAACCCAGAGGCCTCACCTGAAGCACAAATGGCCAGGCTCAAATTATCCTACTTCAGACACATTATCCAAAGACCTAATTCTCTAGAGCAGGGGTCCCCAACCTGTGGGCTACAAGAAGAAGAAGAAGGAGGAGGAGGAGGAGGAGGAGGAGGGGAGGGGGGAAGAGGAGGAGGAGAAGGAGAAGGAGAAGGAGAAAGAGAAGAAGAAGAAGAAGAAGAAGAAGAAGAAGAAGAGGACGAAGAAGAAGAAGAAGAAGAAGAAGAAGAAGAAGAAGAAGAAGAAGAAGAAGAAGAAGAAGAAGAAGAAGAAGAAGAAGAAGAAGAAGAAGAAGAAGAAGAAGAAGAAGAAGAAGAAGAAGAAGAAGAAGAAGAAGAAGAAGAAGAAGAAGAAGAAGAAGAAGAAGAAGAAGAAGAAGACGACGACGACGACGACGACC
>NW_015400134.1:0-6351 GCF_001527695.2 Protobothrops mucrosquamatus
AAGAAATATAATGAAATAACTTCCTCTTAATCAATTTTAGTTAACTTACCACCTTCTCATAAAATATAAAAAGTGATCTATTCTATCCATATTTATTTATTTATAAACAAATCCTTAAAATCTTTATTAAATTTATCAACCACCCAGAGTCATTTTTCAGAGTGAGATGGTGGCATATAAAATAAATAAATAAATAAATAAATAAATAAATAAAATCTTATTGTTCAGTCCTGATCAGCAAAAGTTCATTGAGAGTCATCAGAGATAACATATGTATTTTAGCTTTGATCAAAGAAACCAAATTTATATTCTTGCCTTTTATTTTTAACAGTCTTGATCTTGAATCTTTTCAAATATTGTCCTAAAATTTGGGTTTTTTAATTTTTTCTTTGTCCCTTCTCACAAAATTCTTCAAAACTTTAACAAATCTCTTTTGTAAGTCCACTATAGGAAAATTATCTGGATTGGTCTTTTGGTTTGTTATTTATTTATCCTCTTTAATTATTAAGACATTGTTTGTATATCCATCATGGCATCTTTCCCCATATCATTCCTGTAGCTTGTCATGTTTAAATCCATTTTCACATCAGCTTCAGTCTTGTCCAGTAAGATTTGTTCCTCTTCCATAACTTCTTTTAAACCCAGTCTATCTATAATGGCAGACACTCTTAAAATTAACTTTTGGGTCCATTGTTCACAAATATCTTTTAATATATTCAGTGTTAAAATATTTTGCTCCTTTCTGTATAGTAATTAAATTTAAGTGGTCTTCTCCTTTTTAGTTTATTCCAGTTCCCTCTAGTGTCTAACCTTCAAAGTCCTATCCTATTTTATATTGTTTTTAAGAATTCAAAACAACAGTATTTTCCCATGAGAATAATTCTTACAATTAATTTCAAAATCTTATTTCAAATTCATCTGTATGTAACTTTTCATAATCAATGTTCTAAACACTCTTTTGTTGTTTACTCTAAAAACTATTATGTCCTTAAGCTTATATTTAAATCTTCTTTCATTAATGAATGAAGCAAATTCACTCAGTAACAATTAACAGCTTAGCTCCAGAAGTTGTAGTTCTCCATCACTGGAAGTTTTCAAGGAAAGACTAAATAGTCATTTGCCTGGAATCATATAGGGCAGTGATGGCGAACCTTTTAGAGACCGAGTGCCCCAAAATTACCCCGTTCCACCCCCACCCCACTCCCCCACAGGGTCACCCACCGCCTCTATGGTCCGCCACAGCAGATAGCCTAGACAGCCAGCAGCAACATGGCAGCCAGGCCCTCCGCCCGTGCCTCACAGCATCATCTGCGCGCAACAGGGCACGAGGGCGGAGTCTTGTACCTACTGCCCAGCTGCCATGTCCTTGGCTGCGCTGCTCCGCACAGGCCGCACCTGGTGGTGACTCTCCTCCGGGGGGGCTGCTGGTGAAGAGGGGGCCATGGGGGGAGGCAGGGCTGGGATGACGGTGTGCATGCCCACAGAGTGGGCTCTGAGTGCCGCCTCTGGCACACCTGCCATAGGTTCGCCACCATTGATATAGGGTTTCCTACTTGAGCAGGGAATTGGACAAGATGACCTCCAAGGTCCTTTCCAACTCTATTATTCTATGTTCCTAATAACTAAAAAGCATTTAACAAGTAATTTCCAAAAGTGATTAGAAAAGGAAATATGTGAACATGTCCTTAAAAGCACTGACCATGATTTCAGCAATATGGCTATTCCTTCATTTCCCAGATCTATAAACCCTCCAGAGAAAACTGTCCTGTGATCTCCTCATGAGGAGCAATTGTCTGATGCACTTTTGGGCACTCCCAAGTCCTCTCCTTGTCCAGAGCAGAATTGCAAAGAGCCAGTCCACTCACCAGCTCTTCATTCCACCAGTTATCCTTTAGTTTTCCACGAATCTCTCTTCAGATCATTATTTCTTCCCTGGAAGTCAAGGGCAAGGAAACTTTTGACATAGAAAATAACATTTCTGTAACATTTAAACAGATATTTTTTTAAAGCAAACATAATTTCTATTGATAAAAGTATACAACAACAATAATTGAAAACTGCAATTCTAAGCACACTTATTAGAAATGAGCTTATTTGAACCACCAATGAAAAATGTACAATGTTGCAAGAGAAATCGATGAACTAATACCAATTGCCATTTGTTTACTTTTGACAATATATATAAAATGAGCTATTTTCAACATCACTAAAACATTGGGCAACATACCAAATTGCTTGGAACATGCATTCAGCATCTACATCAGAAGTTGGAATTATCTGGCATCAGCTATAGTTTTCTCAATTAATCAGCTGCTGCCTCTTTTGCCATTGTTATCTGTGAAACAACAAGAAGATATTTTTTTCACCTAGGTAGCAATGCAAACTTGACTTATACTGTAAGGCTTCTGGATCTAAGCTGCAAAAATGTTCACCGTCACATGAAGCAATAAGTAAGAGTTTTCTGTATCCTCACCAAAACAGAAAAAACACAATACACCATGACTCAGAAAGACTACATAGACTTTACTACAACTTTTGTATTATTATGTAGCATTTAAATCATTAAAGCAAAGCAAAACACATTTATTGTTATACCTGGTATCAAGTACTGTACATCCTGATTTGGACTGGAGGTTTCCTAGTATAATCTCAATTTTTCCTTCTTTGAGTCTTATTTAGGTTTTCAAACCTAGATGATTATAATACATGCAATATTTTAAATCATTTCTGTACAGCAACCAAGGAAGTTAAATACACAATACATTATTCATGTCTCAGTTCTCATAACTCAACTGAATATGAAGGCTTTTTTAAATATTTCCATAGTTCTATTTTAGAAGGTAAAGAAATAATCAATATGGTTTAAGCAAAAATGAAAAGACTGCAGGAAAGTCAAAGACCAAGACATGAACAACTAGATCCTCTAATCCAGGCATGTCAACCTCGCGATGTCACATGATGTCGCACGACGTATTGTGACATTTTTCCCATTGCCGGCAATGGGGTGGGTGCGGTTTCAGTATGATGCATCCGGCCCGTGGGCCAGCAGTTTGACATGCCTGCTCTAATCAAAGCAACAGTAGTTAATCAAATCATAACTTGCTCATAACCTAAAGGATTCTCTTTAATTTAGAATTAGTAAGTATGGGTATATATCTGTGAAATATAATATTACCTGCTTCCTGCCTGAACAGGGGGTTGGACTAGAAGACCTCCAAGGTCCCTTCCAACTTATTATTATTATTATTATTATTATTATTATTGTTGTTGTTGTTGTTGTTGTTAATCATAATCACACAGTCAGCCAGATGTTCAAACTGGATTTGGCATTTTTGTCTACTGCCGAGTCCTTACCAAGGACCTGGGATAGGCAGATGTGGATGTTTGAATTGATGGTATTACAGATATCATCACAGGATGGAAGCTTTTCCTTTTCCAATTGACTGATGGCAAATTTGTCAATGCCTTGTTCTTCTTGAGGAAGAGGTGCCTGGTTTCCAAATGAAGACAGTTGTATATCTCTACTGCCAACTCCCCCTGGTTTGCCTCTACATTCTGAGTTACTTCTGGCAAGGCTTTGATTTCTTTGTCCTGGGTAAAGCTTTGCAGTTCGTCCAATTCTGTTTCTGTGAATACTTTATTTCGTATTCTAAATCGACGTAGATCTGCTAGTCTCTGTTCTGTTATTTATGATCTGGATGTTGTTCTTTCCAGAACAGGTGCATTTGTTTCAGACATCCTCTTCTTGTTGGACCTGATATGTAATAACAGATTATTATTTATTTGTTTTCAATCACTGTGTATTTGCGATGGGTAAACACCTTTTCTTCCAGTAGTTCTGCAGCTGCTGGCCCTGGTTGCTCAGCCAACTGTCCTGAGTCCTGTAGCCCATTTTTGTCCAGATATCCAGGAATTCCAACATCTAGCGCGGACCTTGTTAACCAGGTAACATCCAAGCCGGTATTTAAATTTAATTTAAAAGATTGGTTTTTTATAAAATAACGTAATGTTAGTATATTAACACCAAAGAAATTATCTAAGATGTGTAATGGCACTTCTGGTCAATGTTGACAATGTAAAAAAATCATGCTAGCTTTGAATAACGCAAATAATAATGATAATGATACAACTTGTGCTAAGTATAAATATTGATATGAAACCATAACTTTTATAATTGGGATTCAAAAATAATCATTTAAAAAAGACTTATTGTGATTTTATGCACAATGATGGAGGAATACTATAACCACAATGGAAGAATGGATTGTCAGGATGACAGAATTAGAAGAAATGGTAAAACTGAAAAACAAAAGAATAAAATTCAGATTTCGAAGAATTTAAAAAAGACTGGAAACTTTTTATGGACTTTTGTCAAAATTGGAAAAAAGTGAAATGGTGATATAATTTTAAGGAGGAAGGAGAGATAGTAACTTTATTTGTAATTGCTGCACAGATCAGAAGTTGCTTCTTTAATTATTTTTTCTTTCTTTAACTGTATCTTTCTTCACTTTTTCTTTTAGCTTTTTCTTTATTTTTTCTTTATATATTTTCAGGTTTATCTTTTATCTATTTAAAATTTTTAATAAAAATTATGTATATAAAAAGAAATGTGTTCAAAAGATATACTTGTTGCCTGAAAACATGTAATTTAAAAAAACACTCCTAAAATCAGTGAAACCAACTGTTGTGGGACTGTGTGTGTGCATGTGTGCATGTATATGTGCTTTAATGGCAATCTTTAAGGAAAAGGGAGAGAGAAAACAAAGTTTCTTTTGTATAAAGCTCAGTAAAGTTTCTTGCAAATAGCAAGATTTTACCTGAGATTGTGAAACTTTTGACAAAATAGTGCAAATATTCCCCTGGCCAAAACTAACCCCTACTTTTCCATCAGGACAGTGAGTCAGGAGGACTCCCAAGTTGTGCACTGAATCTGAATGGGGCAGTACAACAGTACTCAGAATCAAGAATGAAAACTTTCTGGTTCCCATGACTATGTGAAGAAGCTTCTTGGATTAGAAGCAAAACATCTTCAAAGAAAAACAAGAAAATTCATTTGCTTCTTGAAAAAGTATCTTTGGGACAACCATGACTTGCATGGCTGAGAATCTACATAGACACCAAGAGCCATAGTTTCTCAATTTTGGGAGGATTAAATTCAAGCTGTTTTGCCCACAGCTTCCAGACACAGGGATAGAACATTGGCAACTTCACTTAGGCAGCCATGAACAGAGATGTACAATTGGATATCATCAGTGTACTGACAATACTGTACTACATGCAATAGTTTTTAAAGAGAATAGGGTAGAGTGTGGCACCGATACTGACTGGAACTAGATCAAGAGGGAGGAGAAGGAGAACCACTGCTACCCACTCTTAACCCTCAAAACTGATTCAGAAAGGCACTGTGGTTGATGGCACTTACTGAAGCCATTAAGAGGTCAAGGAGTGATAGGATAGAGGTGCTACTCTCATGCCAACCCTGCCACAAGACAATATTCAGTCTCAGACTGAAAGCTGATTGTAAAGAATCCAGATAATCCACTTTCTCCAGCACCTTTTGGAGTTGGAGGCCAACCACCTTCTTATCAACTTCCCCCAGAAAGGAAGGATTGAAGACCGGGCAGATCTGAAGATCTTGAATTCTTAAGGTGAGGGAAGTTGGACCATTGCATCTCTCAGAGTCATTGAGGCCACTTGGAGGTTTATCTGTGCCCTCAGGGTCACCTGAATCCTGTAGTCTGTCATTTTTCTGGAAATCTGTTCATACTCCCTTCTCAAAGACAAGGTTAATTGTCCATGGAGATTCTCAGTCATCCAAGCCACACCCTTCAAACCTTTGGAACAACAACCACAGCCTGGATAACTGAAAATCTCCATAGACATTTAATCTTGCACTTCGAATGGTATGGGAGCATGAACAGATTTCCAGAAAAAATTGTAGATGACAGGATTCAGGTGACCCTGAGGACATAGATAAACTTCCAAGGGGCCTCAATGATTCTCAGAAAGAGTACTAACAACCAGATGATTGCAAGGAATATAAATTCTTTCATTCTCCACTATTCAGTCAGAACTGAAAAAGTTTCTTGAATGAGAAGTGAGATGTCTTCAAGCAAAATGACGCCCAGTTGCCTTTTCAAAGAAAGCACCTGTGGGCAGGGCTTTTTTTCAGCCGGAACGCGGCGGAACCGCGTTCCGGCACCTTTTTCCGGGCCGGCCGCACCGGAAATAGCCCCTCCCACACCGGAAATAGCCCCTCCCAAATTTTACTTGCATTCCTGTTCTCTAAAGGGGCGGTCCTAGGGTTTGATGAGGGCGTGGCCAGGTTTGAGTTCCGCCACCTTTTCTCCG
>NW_015400135.1:0-6351 GCF_001527695.2 Protobothrops mucrosquamatus
CCCAATCACAGATCATTAACGGTCTCTAGTTACCATTTTTCAGAAACCTGCAGCAAGTCCAGATTTCAAAACCTCACAACAGGTAAGTGTCCAATTTCAGGCCAAGCAACCCAAAAATGACTGAATACTTACTTAACAACCATTTCTAGAAATATGTTCTGATATGGGAACCTGGCATAGTTGAGTATTTGCTCTAGACGTCTTTCTACTTCTATTGTTTAATTTGGGCACATCATGAAGGCAAAGTTTCAGTTGTATCCAACATCCTACATTTCTCCCAATGCCTTCTAGGTGAATTCTAGCAAATCTTCCTTACCAGAAAACCATCATTCCTCTTCGTTTTGCATCTAGAATATTACATCCGGCTCTGGATGTAGAAAGGACAATGACAAACTGGAGCCTATCTAGGGCAAAGCAGCTCAGATGATAAAATATTTGAAATCAAAACTTTTTTTTGTAACAAAACAATATTTAATCGGAAAAAGCCCTATAAAAATTAAAATTACAAACTAAGTCAGAAAAAAAAAATCTATCTTATCTTTTATATTTATCAGCGGTCATTAGTTTACCAATGAATTCACTGCAGTGCTGTAATATAAATAATACAAGATACTATTGCAATATATCATAGATTCTCTGCTATAGTAATACATATTGCTGTTAATTCTGAAAGGAAAATCTTATGAGGAATGTTTGGAGTTGCTAGATATTTTTAATTGAAGGAGAAATCTGTGGAGAGATATAGCATTTCTTATCAAGTATCTGAAGTGCTGTCATGTAGAAGATAAGGCAACTAGTTCAAGAAATAATAGGTTTAAATTACAAAATAGATTTAATTTGGGTACCAGGAAAATATCCTAACAATAAGAGCTATTCAAAGTGCAACAGCCTGCAACAGGAGGTGATGGGCCCTCTTTGACTATTGCAGATGTTTAAACAGAGGTTGAAGATGCTGTTGTAATGGATTTATGAACTGTGGAGTCCCCGGTGGCCTCTGACCTTGGTTGTTTGCTTGCAGACATTTAATTCCCTGATTAGGTAACATCATCTGTGTGAATGGTGTGGCTGTTAAGCGAATCTGACTTCCCCCATTGACTTTGCTTGTTGGAAGCCAGCCAGGAAGATCATGTGGTGATCACATGACACAGGGACGCTGCAGTAAGTACATTGTTGGTTGCCAAGCACCCAAATTTTCATCATGTGACTATGGGGCTGCTGCTGCAATGGTTGTAAATGTGAGGACTGGTCCTAACTCACTTTTTTCAGTGCTGTTGTAACTTCAAACAGCCACTAAACAAATAGTTGTAAGTTGAGGATTACTTATATAAGGAAGCAAATTCCACACTCCCTACCACTGATGAGGTTACTTAGTCAGGTAATGAAATATCTGCAAGTAAGTAAATATCTTTACTTACTTACTAAGCAAGTAAACAACCAAGCTCAGAGAGCATAAGGTCTCCACAGTTCAACCTTGAGCTACAGATATTTTCCTCCAAGGATTTCTGCGGTGGAAGAGGTTTGAGCTATTGTAGCTGATTTTAAATGTAGCTTTCAGTTCTTATATTTTACGGATTGTTTTAAAAAATGCCTGATGCCGAAGTCTCTCTGGCTTGCTTAAATTTGGATCTACTACAGGTAATCCTTGACTTATGACTGCAATTGAGCCCGAAATTTCTGTTGTTAAGTGAGACATTTGTTCAGTGAGTTTTGCCCTATTTTATGACCTTTCTTGCCACAGTTGTTAACTGAATCACTGCAGTTGATAAGTTAGTAACCCGGTTGTTAAGTGAATCTGGCTTCCCCATTGACTTTGCTTGTCAGAAGGTCACAAAAGGTGATTGCATGTGCTTGGGACACAGCTGTGGTCATAAATATGAACCAGTGGCCAAGCATCTGAATTCTGATCACACGATCATGGGGATGCTGCAAAGATTGTAACTGAAATACAGTCATAAGTCACATTTTTCAGTGCTGTTGTAACTTTGAACGGTCACTAAACAAACTGTTGTAAATCGAGGATTATCTGTAATCCATTTCCAGCCACTTGGATGTTCAGAGCAACTTATTTACCTGATCTGGGTATTAATCCATACATTGTCTTTTCAGAGATTCAAACAGAGGAGGACTCTATTTATGTGTAAGTTTTCTATCAATGTAATCTTTTGGGTCTTTAGTTGGAATTGTTACCGTTTTAGGCATAAATATAAATTTATTTTTACTGGTGACCACTGTACGATTGTGTAATCCACACTTACAAAGTGTCAAGATCCAGCTCAAGAATCCAAATAAAACGCCAGATTAATTTTGTTTCCGAAAATCTTACAGTTTATTGAATACACTGGGTGGTTATGCCAAAGAAAAACTAATTCTGAGGTTCCCACACCAATTCATAGACTTAAACAATAGTTTCCCCAGCCAATGTCTTACGTAATCCATATCAACCAGTCCACTTTATTATGAGAACAATCTGCTTCAAATCCACAACTGTTCTGGTGTCCTGGACAAGGCTTCAGGCTCCCACGGTCTGCAGCTGAATCAAAGTAGTTTCGTTTCTCCATCTACCCACTTGAAAGTAATGCCTCCCCTCCCCCCCTTTATCTAAAGACAAGTTGAAATGCAGAGGCATCCTTGACACAAAGACCTTGGTCCATCTTCATAGAGTTCTCTGTTTAAAGACTTAACAAGCCTGTATATTAAAAGGACTTGTTAAGTCTTTAACAAGCTTGAAGTTAAGTTCAGGTCCAATTTAATGGTGAGGGAATGTAAAAAGGGAACACATTGAGGATCTCAAAATCATAGGGAAGTAGTACAAAAATCCCCTAAACTCAGTTTTTCTTTATGTGAGTAGCCTTTCCTAGAAATCTCAATGGTTATGCTAGTTGCAAATTCTAATTTCATAATTCAATGTATCTGGAAGGCTCTGCTATCCCAGGATGCGTCGTATTCCTACTTAACTTGGAATAATCATTTCTAAATAAGGTCATTGTTGTCTTTTTTCTTCCTACCCCCTTTTTTGTTTTGTAGTATCATTAGGTGGCTACTCTCATCATAGAGCCTCAAAATGTTTGCTCAGAATTCTTGTAAGAAATATTAGGGAAGAGAATAACTGGATTTAATCATCTCCTAAGCTTTCTGATTCTCTCATAGAACCATAAAGCATCTTTCTCTAGCCAGACATCTTCCATGTGCGTGAGTGTTTCAGTTTCAACTTCCAGAATTCATTAATTCAATTTGGCAACAGCTTGGGGAAGGCTGTGCAAAACTTCCCTTCCAGGCAACGACAACAGTTTGATTGCAGAACAAATGATGCAAAGAGGGGGGTGGCTGCCTCTTCACTGGATGTTTTCAAGCAAACGTTAGGACAATCATCTGTCTGAGATGCTCTGATTAATTTGATGGCACCATCCAACTTTATGATTCTACGGAAGACCACAATCTGGAGAGGAGTGTAGAAAAGGCCTTCTCGGCAATAGCACCTGAAGTCTTGTTTTGGCTCCTGTTGTGAAACTATTGTGTTGAATCCCCAATTCAGACTAGAGAGCTCAGGCTGAGTGATTTTTGTTCAGCATTTTATCCTAGACCATTTTGTAGGCTTGTTGGGAAAACAGTTTTGATGTGATCTGGGATAGCATATAAGTGTGAAAGAGCAAATTATTTCTGATTCTGCTTGTTGCTTTGCGTGGCTCTGATTCAGGATGGGAAATCAACCAGAGGTATTGATATTCCATTTCTTTCTCCAACCCTCTGCTCTCGCCCCTTCTCTATTCTAGTGAACCCCTCTCTTCACATCATTACAATTGGCAAAAAGTCACAGGACTATCAAGTGGTAAGTGGACAAGACAGGTTAAGTAACCCATAGGGGTCTTTGGTGCTCTCTGAGCTTGGTTCCTTTCTTGCAGACGTTTTATTATCCAAACTAGGTAACATTATCCCAAACTAGGATGATGTTGCTTAGTTTGCATAATTAAACATCTGCAAGAAACAACCAAGGATCCCTCCTTTCAACCCTGAGCTACAAATATTCTCCTTTATTGGTGCCACTAATTTCTGTGTAGCAACCACACCAAGTTATTTTCTATTTTTGTTAACCAAGAACAGGCCTGGCCTAGGGGGAAAGTACAGGTAGTCCTCAATTTACGACAATTTGTTTAGCAGCTGTTCAAAGTTACGGTGGGTGCTGAACAAAGGGCTGCGGTATCCCTGTGGTCACATGGTCAAAATTTGGGCGTTTGGCCACTTACAATGCTTACAACCCCCCCCCCCACCTATCTCCTCCCCATCTACGCTTTTCTGCCTTCTGAACGCCACGGCTCCTGCTACTCTAACTGACCATTGTCATATTTTTGCTCCTGCTGTTGACCAAGCTTACCTGGCTTGACCCTTTGCAAGGCAGTTTCGGGCCCCATGAAGCTTTCTTCCCCAGGTCACGCAAGCCGGTTTCCTCACAAGACTTGGGGAAGATGGCCTCACACAGCCAGCAACTGCCTGGCAGAGGGCCAAGGCGCCAAGGGTCAGCAGCAGGAGCAAAAGCAGTGGGAGAAAAATGGTGACGGTCAACAGGGGCGGCAAAGGACAGGGAAGCAGGGACCTCGGAGTGCAGGGTGGACTGGACTGAGGCAGCTTTGTGCCACACAGCCAGAGTGTCTGAAGCTTCCTGGGATGCCGTGGCTTTGTGCTGTGCTGCTGTGGCTTCCTAGGGCATGTGGCATTACGCCATGCTGCTAGGGCTTCCTGGGGTGCTGTGGCTTCACGCTCAGGGTCTGCTTTTTGCCCTGCAAGGCAGGGGGCAGGGCAGCTTAGTGGGCAGAGAGGGGGGAGTAATAGGAGGTGGGGGGAGATCAAGAGAAAGTAGTCCCTGACCTTACAGGCTCCGGGCTGGGAGGAACCCAAGCTTAGAGTAGCTTGGATTGCAATGAGTCCCCGGCTATCGACCGGTGGTATTCAGTTAGCAACAGGGAGTGCCCGGTTTGCCATTGCTAAGCGATGCAGCCAAGTGATGTCATACTTTACAACTGCATCGCTTAGTAACAGAAATTCCAGTCCCAACTGTGGCTGCAAGTCGAGGACTACCTGCATGGACAGGACTGCAATACTTCTGACACGGCACTGTCTGAGTGTCTTGCCGAGTTCAGGGGTTCAGGAAAAGGAACCTCAGTTTCAGCTGATGAAAATAAATTTAGTGTGCAATGTTTTGTATTGCTGTTTTATCTGGCATGTATGATGGGAACATACATATGTACCTACTTACATAGGAATATGGAGTTTTGTGAGCACCTAAGCATTCATAAAATAATAGTTGCCCCGGAGAGATTTGCCTCTTTATAAAATGGCTGCTTCACCAACTATTTTTTGTTTTAAGAGTGGGTAACCACACACTGATCCAGTTTCCAAGCACTCACAGTTGAGGTAGATTTCTTTTCAGGATTGCTTGGTGGGTGGAATCAATGCAGCCAGAACCAAAAAGGGATGGTGTTGAGGTGCCCTTTCTCTTTCTAACATTCTCTTTTTTCCTTCTCCTGACACCCTTTTCCTTCTGTGACTTTTTCTCCTCTGTATAACACTTCCCTTTCCCCTCTCCTCTCTGACATTGCCTTTCTTCCTCTCTGAAGATGCAAATGATGGGTTGCCTCTCCAGGTGTATGTTCATACAAAGATCAACATGGGATGCACATAGTGGGTAAAACCATGATTGTTCTCCTTAGTTGCATTTGGACAAACATCTGTATAATAGCACTAGCACTTAGAAATATATACCGCTTCATAGTGCTTTACAGCCCTCTCTAAGCGGTTTACAGGGTCAGTATATTAGATTCATTCAGATAGATAAGTTAGATAACAATCTGGCTTCTCATTTTACCGACCTTGGAAGGATGGAAGGATGAGTCAACCTTGAGCCGGTCAGAATCAAACTGCTGGCAGTTGGCAGTTAGCGGAATTAGCCTGCAATACTGCATTCTAACCACTGCGCCACCCTGGCTCTATACCACTTTGATGCTTTTTTTCAATCTCAGCTTTCCCCATCTTTCAGATGATAATTCCCATGGATACCAAAATGTTATTGGGACAATCAAAAGCAGTAGATGTGGTAAGTTCTTTGGATAATATTCCTTTCCTTTTCTCTGTATCAAGCCAAATAGTTATCTGCCCCATACAATTCTTGTGGAAAACGAAAGAACTCTTACGAATTCCGGAGGGGTTAGCAGAGAAGTTTAATTGCGCAAGGTCCAGAGCATATTAGAGATAGGCAATTCTGAACGAGGAGGGCGTGATTAGACTTCAGTTTTTATACTCCCCTCCTTAAAGAACAAAGGACTACACATTGAAATACACACTGTGATACATTAGGAACAT
>NW_015400136.1:0-4546 GCF_001527695.2 Protobothrops mucrosquamatus
CTTCAGGGGAAAATCAATCAAAGAAATTATTTTTCCCACAGACCAGGGCATAACAAACTTTAATAACCATGGGATTTTTTCTCCCTGATTGAGGCATAAATCTTTGATTAATTTATAGCCTGGAGTGACTATATAATAGTCCCTAATGTGTTTTCTGAATAGGAATTGAGCACTAGTAAAAAACATTTAAAAAAAAAAAAGCTGGCTCTCTTCAAATTAATGAGAGATGTAGTTGTTGCAGCCCTTCTAATATTTGAGTCTGAAATAATATAGAAGACTGCAAATCTTGTTTAAGTCCCACTGAAATTTATGGGATTTAAGTAAATTGCACCTGACATGTCCCAATAGATATTAACAAGTCCTGTTGCAACTTTGTTTTTATTTATTAGAAAGCAAATTTATCTGAATCTGTTGGGTCGCTTTTGAATAAACTTGCTTATGATTTTTATATGCATCCATAGCACTCATAGCAGTGCAATACCATATTGTATCTATAGAATTAAATACCCTTTCCCCAAATATGGTACCCTCAATAAGCGGATGATTTCAACTGCTATCTAAATAAGAATGATTAACTCATGAAGAGTCACCTTATCAGTGACATACGTTGTATATAAATTTAATAAATAAATAATAAACAAACAAATAAGAGCAGTGTGGGGAAATATTAGCCTAAAGCATGCCAGGCCAATGCCGAGGAACTTATGCACTTCCTATTACTATACAGCTGAATTCCAACTCCCAGTAGCCTAGTCAATATGACTTAATAATGAAGGATATTGGGAGTAGCAATCCAGGAATATCTGTAAAATCCTCATCCCTATGCAGGTAGTTCTCAGATTACAATGGCAATTGGGACCAGAATTTTGTCATTAAGCAATGTGGTCGTAATGTGGAACATCACATGACAATATCAGCAACAGTGGCCATCCCACCAATCACAGTTGCCAGCGTAACACATATTGCATAGGTTGTTAAGCAGAAAGAAGTGGAAATCCCACACAAGCAGGCTATGGGTGAGAGGTGTGAGTAAAAACTATGGGCAGGCAGGCTGTGGCATTCAGGAAAGTGCACAGGTGCTGCAAACTGGTGGGTGCCACAGGCAGGTACATATATACTGCCAATAGATGGGTGCTATAGGGAGGCCCTACTGAGTGCAGTTGGGTATGCCTGTATCACAAGAGAGTGCTAAGAAGTGAGAATGGATGTTTAGGTGCCATGGAGTGGGGAGGGTGGGTGGGAAGGGTGCTGCAGGAAAGCACTACAGAATGCAGTGAATAAGTGCCAGAGATGCTATAGAGCATAGGTGGAGAACACAGAAATCAAATTAACTACATTATTGGTACAAGTTGGCAGAAGAGCTTAGTTATAAGGGCATAGATATAGGCAGGGACTGGTTGTGGAACAGATCAGGAATGATCATGTACAATATTCAAGTGTATGTGTATTCCTTTGCACATAAAGATAGTGAAAAATTATTAGGGATTTTTTTAAAAAGGTCATGTTTGAATTAGCACTTCAAAAAAAAATGAGCAATATTAACATTTTCCCCATCTGTTAAAGCAATTAAGAATTGAAAGTGAAAGATTAGGGTTACTAGATCTGGGCTACAATACTCCAGACTACTAGATAACAATATCAAAAACTCCTGGTTGCCATCTACTGATTGTCTGGAATTTTGCAACCCAAATATGCAAACCTTGTGAAAGTAAATATGTGGGGGATGGCATACAATATAACTAAGACATGTGAATATATTATTAACATGATAAAAGACCCTCGGAGAATATAAAATCAAACAACAGAAAATTGGGCAGGGGTGGATGAGGGAAATCATCTGATATCATACTGGAATTTAATATAATGCAAACACTAGCAATATAAAATAATCCAACCAATGTCTTAAACTTCAAAAGAGCCGATTTTAACAAACTCACAGAGAACCTAGGAAAGATCCCATGGATGAAAACCCTAAAGGGGAAAACAACCCAAGAAGCATGGGAAACCCTGAAAAATGCTATCACAAAAGCCTGGACCAGCACAATACCATTGAGAAAGAAAAACAAGAAATTCAAGAAAAAACCAACATGGCTGCACAAAGATCTCTCTAACAAACTGAAAGACAAAAAGGACAAATACAAAAAATGGAAAGAAGGGCACATAATTAAGGCTGATTATCAGCAGATAGCCAAAACACGCAAAGATGAAGTCAGGAAAGCAAAAGCTCAGAACAAACAAAGACTTGCAACAGAAATCAAGGACAATAAAAAAAGTTTCTTCCAACATATTAACAACAAGAAAAAAATCATGGAAACTGTAGGCCCACTAAAGAGAGAAGAAGGCAAGGAAATTACAGGCAACAGAGAGAAAGCAGAGCTTAACTCATACTTTGCGTAGGTCTTCACACAAAAAAACCTATAGCCCAACATATCAAAAAAACTACTGCAAAAGACATACTAGAAACAAAAATTAAAATAAGCAAGAAAATGGTAAGAGAACACCTATCCAACCTTGATGAATATAAATCACCAGGAACCCGACAGATTACATCCCAGAGTTCTGAAAGAGCTGGCAGATGAAATCTCAGAACCATTGCATCACATCTTTCATAAATCCTGGAGCACCAGGGAAGTACCTGAGGATTGGAAAAGGGTTGATGTGGTCCCCATCTTCAAGAAAGGAAAAAACGGACTCAGGAAATTACAGACCAATCAGTTTAACATCAATACCTGGGAAGATCCTAGAAAAGATAATAAGAAAACAGATCTGCAAACAACTAGAAGCAAACAAAGTTATAACTAGTAGCCAGCACGGGTTTGTTAAAAACAGACCATGCCAAACCAATTTTATTTAATTCTTTGACAAAGTGACTAAACTAATAGACCAGCAAAATACTGTGGACGTAGTATACTTAGATTTCAGTAAGGCAACTTACAAAGTAGACTACAACCTACTCCTTGGTAAGCTAGGAAAAGGTGGAATAGACAACATCACCACCAGATGGATCTGTAGCTGGCTGACAAACCATACTCAACGAGTAGTCCTCAATGGCACTACATCCACATGGAGAGAAGTAAGCAGTGGGGTACCACAAGGTTCCGTCTTAGGCCCAGTACTCTTCAATATCTTCATAAATGATTTAGATGAGAGAATTGAAGGGGAACTCATCAAATTTGCAGATGACATCAAACTGACAGGAGTAGCCAACACTCCAGAAGACAAACTCAGGATCCAAAAAGATCTTGACAAACTTGAACAATGAGCTCTATCCAACAAAATGAGTCTTACATTTAGGCAGGAAAAACCGAAGGTACAAATACAGATTGGGTGAGATCTGGCTTAAAAACAGTAACTGTGAAAGGGACCTTGGAGTCTTATGGACGATCACTTGACTATGAGCCAGCAGTGTGCAGCAGCAACCAAAAAAGCTAACACAATCCTGGGCATAGAATCAAGATCATGTGAAGTACTAATACTGCTTTACAAAGCCCTAGTAAGACCACACCTGGAATATTGCAGCCAATTTTGGTCACCATATCACAAAAAAGATGTTGAGAGTTTGGGAAAAATTCAGAGAAGAGCAACTAAGATGATCAAAGGCCTAGAGGCTAAAGCATATGAAGAATGGCTACGGGACTTGGGTTTTGCTAGTCTAAAGAAAAGAAGAAATAGGGTAGATGTGATAGCAGTGTTCCAGTATCTGAGGGGCTGCCACAAGGCAGAGGGGGCCAGGTTGTTCACCAAAGCACCAGAGGGAGGGACGAGAAACAATGGTTGGAAACTGATCAAAGAGAGAAGCAACCTGGAATTAAGGAGAAACTTCCTGACAGTGAGGACAATCAACCAGTGGAACAGCTTACTCCCAGAAATTGTGGGCGCTCTCTATCACTGAAGATTTTTAAGAGACTGGACATTCACCTATCTAAGACGGTATAGGTTCTCCTGCTTGAGCAGGGGGCTGGACTAGAAGACCTCCAAGGTCCCTTCCAGTTCTATTCTATTCTATTCTATTCTATTCTATTCTATTCTATATTTTGGGTGCAGGCCGCAAGAAAGGAGACAATGACTAATGAAGATGAGGGTTAATTGCTGTGAAATATGGTGCTGGTCATTCAGACTGATGGAGTCGAAAGACAAATTCATAGAATGAAGTCCATACCGGGCTATTAGCCAAGATCTCTGAAAAGGACTTCCAGGTTCAGAAGCAGTACATTTTTGAAAACCACCAGTTCCGGAACTCCCTGCAACTTTTAAATATTTTGCCAGCGGAGCTTTATTTGCGATCGGCCACAAGACGAACTCTCCCCCCCCCCCCCGCTCCCTGGCGGTTTTTATGGCCTCTACAGCGAAGCGAGCCTGGACGAGAGAGGCTGAATCGTAGGCTGGGCTGGGCGCGGCTGCTGTCTCACTTTCGTAAGGGCGAAGCCATTCTCCGCTATTTTACAGAAAGAAACACTTTGAGAAAGAGCCAGGCTTCTGCGACCTGGTGCCTCCTCCTCCACCCCCGCCCCCCACCCCCGACGATTCAGTCCTTCTCCCATAATCC
>NW_015400136.1:5312-6348 GCF_001527695.2 Protobothrops mucrosquamatus
CCCTATACCATTTCAGACAAATGGCTGTCCAGTCTCTTCTTAAAAACTTCCAGTGTTGGAGCATTCACCACTTCTGGAGGCAGGTTGTTCCACTGGTTAATTGTTCTAACTGTCAGGAAGTTTCTCCTTAGTTCTAGGTTGCTTCTCTCCTTGATTAGTTTCCACCCGTTGCTTCTTGTCCTGCCTTCAGGCGCTTTGGTTTCTATGTAACCCCCCCCCCCAAAAAAAAAAACCAGGAGTATCGCAGGACCCTTCCCAACTAACAGAAAACGAAACGAAAGCTTATACCTTTTAATGAAGCTGATTAATCTGAAAGGTCCTCTTCCTGATATGAGGCTGTCGTGGATTATCTGAGCTCTTCCACACAAAGAAGAAATCGTCAACTGCAACTGATTTTATGCCAGCCTTAAACTGGCCTTGCAGTTCTTTCCTAAAGTTTTAAGATTTCCATCCTCAACGCACACATTACACAGCGTTCCACCTTGTGTTATTAATGTCACTGTCCCGATGAGCTTTATTTTACCCATTGGTTTTAATTTGATTCGTTTTTTATTTCTCCAGGGGAATTAATTAGAAAAGAAAGAGGTAAATAAATATATCAAGAGGGCTTACTATTAAGTAAAGAGTTTCTGACCGGTCAAGCAGCTGCAATAGCGGCTGGAAATGCGCATGAAAATTTATCGTCCAACAGACGGACGAAGATACCAACATCTGGCTGGCTGTGCAACGAAACATGATGATGATGATGGTGATGATGATCAGGCGCGAGACTCATCGAGATGTCTGCGAAAGACATTTAAGTTTTTCCTCCTGTAAAATCCGCCGTTGCGCGGCTGGGGGGGGGGGCTGGACAGAGAATAGAGCAGTCTGAGCAGCTTCGGCTAAACCAACGAAGTTGCAAATTTGTGCCCATAGGAAAACCCAAAGAGAACTTAATACTTGGGCAGTTCAGTACGCGCGAGCATAGTGTCTTCAGAAATGCGGCTCAGTCTGGATTTATGCAGGTCAAGGAATTCGGACATTCCATCTACCCGAA
>NW_015400137.1:0-1441 GCF_001527695.2 Protobothrops mucrosquamatus
GCAAGCGGCAGAGACGGAGCAGGCCGACCACCAGCTGGCCCAGCCCAAGGGAGGTAAGGCACCCGCCGGAAAAGGGGGAAAAAATGGCGGACAAAAAAAATGGCGGACAAAAAAATGGCGGACAGCCTTGCTTGGCGACCCCCATGAAATGGTCGATCGACCCCAAATGGGGTCCCGACCCACAGGTTGAGAACCACTGAGCTAACCACAAGTATGTTACAGGAAATTTAGGCACTTAAGATGCTGTAGGTAGGAACTTTAGCAAAGATCTGTTAACTACGGAAAGGGGGGGGCTGTGATTCGAAGCAACCAATCCATGCTATCAGTTACATTTCCGTGTTTTGCTGTTTCCGACGAGAATATATAAACTTGTGTTTTTTTATATGAAGCTGTTCGGATGTGGCTACACCTATAGTACTCTGAACCTTTGCGCAAAATAAGCCAACTTCTTTTGATTCCGTGGTCTGAGTCCTGTGATTTTCTGCAATAGTATAGTTAAACTAGCAATATTCCTCCTCCCACCAAAGTCATAATGCCCGTTTGTCATCCGGCCCATCCACAGGTGGCAACGGCGTGCGGGTAACGGGCACGGTTGGCGTGCCTCTCAAGATCTTCTCCAGTTTCGTTTCTCTGCAACGTTCCTTTCTCCGGTGGAGAGAGGCGGGAGAGGAAAAGCAGAAAGCGAAAGTTATCCCAAGCGAAAGAAAATTCCTCCCTCCGCCCAGCAGAACGGCAAGCCCCAAAACAAAAGCGCATAAGAATGGAAAACAACAAGGATTTGCGGCCCTGACATACGGGCCGCCTTGAAGAGTGAGAAATCCACCTAGAAAACAGAAAAAAGGGAGGGGAATAAAGAATACAGACATATCGCTTAGGTTTATCAGGATAATTGAGAATGGAAGCGTTGTAAAAGTTTAGGGCAGTGGTTCTCAACCTTTTTAATGCCGCGACCCCAACCAGTCGTAAGTCGAGGACTAAACCGGTCGTAAGTCGAGGACTAAACCGGTCGTAAGTCAAGGACTACCCAACCGGTCATAAGTCGAGGACTTTCCCTGCCCGGGAGCACCGCGCATGTGTGGTTCCGGCCCCTGCGCTGGCCGAGGCATAGCTGGCAAGCGGCAGAGACGGAGCAGGCCGACCACCAGCTGGCCCAGCTCAAGGGAGGTAAGGCACCCGCTGGAAAAGGGGGAAAAAATGGCGGACAGCCTTGCTTGGCGACCCCCATGAAATGGTCGATCGACCCCAAATGGGGTCCCGACCCACAGGTTGAGAACCACTGGTTTAGGGGCTCTAACATCTTTCTTGTACACCCACTCACTCTGGGCGGAAAGGAGATTCTTCCAAGCTACTAAGTACTGTGTCGCCCCATGGTGTTCAAGAGTCCAAAAGGTTTTTGATTTCAAAGTGTTGTTCATCCTCAACCATGATTGGCGTGGGCACA
>NW_015400137.1:4550-6348 GCF_001527695.2 Protobothrops mucrosquamatus
TCCCTTCCTTCCGCCGCGCCCTCAAGACGTGGTTGTTCCAGCAAGCGGGACTGGCCTAGGGGATTTTATAGGGGTTTTAATTACTTTTAATTGGACACTTTCAAATATTTCGTTTTAATTAAATTTTAATTAGGTGTAATATGTATTTATGTTAGCTTTTTATCATCTGTCAGCCGCCCTGAGTCCGAAAGGAGAAGGGTGGGATATAAATGCAATTAATAATAATAATAATAATAATAATAATAATAATAATAATAATAATAATAATAATAGATGTAAAATGCTTCCCCCTCACTTTTCTTCCGGTCCCGCCAAACAAGGAAGATGGGCGACTTCCGCTTTAGAGATTCTCGCCTTACATAAGGACCCACCTCAGCTAACCACCCAAGAAAGCAGAACTCTTGAAACAGGCATCGTCTGAAAAGGATACTTTTTATTAGGGGGTTAGTGACAGCAGGGAAGTCAAGGCGAGATCTGGGGAAAATCCCGCTCCAAACGGCACGGTCACACCAGCAATCTTCCTCCGCCCACCAAAGTCACAATGTCCATTTGAAATCCAGCCAATCCGCGGGCGGCCGCAATGTTGCGGGTAACTGGCGCGAGTTGGCGTGCACCTCATGATCTCCTCCAGCTTTCGTTTCTCCCGCAACCGTCTCCCTGATAAGGGAGATGCCTTCTTCTCTCAGGCGGAGAGAGGCGGGGGAGGGAAAGTAGAAAGCGAAAGTTATCCCAAGAGAAAGCAGATCCGCCCCCCCTCCTCCCAGCAGACTAGCAGGCCCCCAAACGGGAACACATACGCAGGGAAAAGCATAATCTGACAAAAACTTTGCGTCTGAGTTTGGCTCGAATTGCTGGTTGTCATCCCAAAGGACGGGGACTCGCGGAGGTTCGAATCTCAGCCCGCTGCCGACATTGGAAAAGGCGCAATGAATGCATTACGACGAATCACGAGAGAACCGGAGAGGGGTGATTGAAAAAAGCCGAGAAAGAAATTAGGCCCTCCCCAGACGTTATATCTCAGTGTTTACTGATGAGTCTTCTTCTTGGGAAAAGCAGAGATCCTGGAAGAAAGTTTTGGTTTTTCTGGTGGGATAAAATAGGGCCGCCCTCCATTCTCCTTGACCATCTTCTGGACCTTCACCATCAGCTCCGAGACCTGCTTGTCCCGCTCGTCTCCTTCGGCCCCGTTGTTAAACCCGCAAAAGCGATTGACGCACTTCTTAATCAGCTTACACAGTTTTGGGTTGTCGGATTTTTGGACGTACTCCTGGAGGGAGATCCCTCCCAGGTCCTCCTTGCAGGTGAAGAGGACGACCGTGTGAGGGATGGACTCTTTCCCAAAGATCTTCCGGACCCGCTTTGCGGCGGCCTTGTCTTCCTTCGTGAAGCGCCCCACCTGGGTCACCAAAACAAAGGCGTGGAGACCCGGCTGGCACATCTGGCGGCATTTTTTCATCTCCTCCTTCAGGGACGGATCCATCTCTTCGGAATCGAAGAAGGCCGGCGTGTCGATCACAAAGATCTTCTTGTTTTCCCAGGTTCCCTGCCCGCTTTGGCACTTCTGGGTGGTGGTCTTCGCTCCCAGGACGGACTCAAACTCCCTCTGGCCGAGGATGGTGTTGCCCGTGGCACTTTTCCCGCCTCCGGACTTCCCGACCAGGATCAGTCGGAAGTCGGCATCGTCCCCTGGGAGTTTGGAAGAGAGAGGGAGAATCTTAGGGCAGAGTGGAGTTACACGGCTGGAAGGGAATTCAGTGAATATATGGGGGGGAGGGAGGGGGGGAGAGAGAATATTAGA
>NW_015400137.1:15620-17555 GCF_001527695.2 Protobothrops mucrosquamatus
TGTGCTCCTCTTCCTCCACCTGGCTGTGGATCACCAGCCCGTTCTCATCCCCCGAGCTCTCCTCCCAGGCCGGGAAGGGGAACGGCTTCTCTCCCGGAGGGGAACCCTGGCGGGTCCGCACCGCCACCGTCTGCTGCTCTGCCCCCTCCATGGGGACCCCCCTTTCTGCGGAGAAAACAAAGAAGAGAGTTTCAAAAAGGGGCTGGCGAGAGAGAGAGAGAGACGCGTCCGGAGATACCAATTGGAGCCAATTTTCTGGAGCGGGCGGCTCAAGTCAAAGCTGGGTTTGACTTGAGGAACCCACTATGCAAAAATAAGGATCTCTAAAGTAGGGGGTGTCCAGCCTCGGTCGCTTTAAGATTTGGGAACGTCCAACTTCAGGTTTTGCGGGGCTGGGGGATTCTGGGAGTTGAAGTCCACGAGTCTTAAAAGTGGCCCAGCTTGGATGCCCTTGCTCTACGGTGTGACCTGCTCCACGTTGCTTTTGTCTCCATTTATTTCTTACCAACTTTAATTGATATGTATGTATCTATGTATGCATGTGTGTGTCTATGTATATGTATCTATGAATGTATATATCTATGTATGTATCTGTATCTATGTATGTATCTGTATCTATGTATGTATGTATCTATGTATGTATGTATCTATGTATCTGTATGTATGAATCTATGTATGTATTTATGTATCTATGTATGTATCTGTATCTATGTATCTATGTATCTGTATGTATGAATCTATGTATGTATTTATGTATGTGTATGTATCTGTATCTATGTATGTATCTGTATCTATGTATGTAAGTATCTATGTATGTATGTATCTGTATGTATGAATCTATGTATGTATTTATGTATCTGTGTATCTATGTATTTATGTATCTATATGTCTATGTATTTGTTTTCGTAGATTTTCACGGGTGCAGGTATGCAGGTCTTGGCGTATTCGGGTTTTTTCCCGTGTAAGATTGAGAGTATCTTGGCGACGTTTCGTCGGGATCTTGTCGAAACATCGCCAAGATACTCTCAATTTTACACGGGAAAAGACCCGAATACGCCAAGACCTGCATATCTATGTATCTATGTATGTATGTATGTCTATGTATCTATGCATGTATCTATGCATGTATCTATGTATGTATGTATCTATGCATGCATGCCATTTTGTAAGCTGGTTCACATTGCTTTTGGTCTCTATTTACTGATATATATACAGATACACACACACACACACACTGATATGTATGTGTGTATACATGCATGCCCTTTTGTAAGTAATTAACATTGCCTTTAGACCCCATTTAAGTCTTACTAAACTGGTTTTTATTTATTTATATATATATATATATGCATGTATGTCATTTTGTAAGTGAGTTCACATTGCTTTTGTCTACTTAATCCTTACTAAATTTAATTGGGATAGATAGATAGATTAGATAGATAGATAGATAGATAGATAGATAGATAGATAGAAAGATAGATAGATAGATAGATAGAAAGATAGAAAGATAGATAGATAGATAGATAGATAGATAGATAGATAGATAGATAGATAGATAGATAGATAGATAGATAGATAGATAGATAGGACATTTTGTAAGCTGGTTCAGATTGCTTTTGTCTTTATTTAATTCTTACTAACTTTAATTGGTGATAGATATATTTATACCTCAGCCATCTCACTGTGAAAATGAATCTATCTATCCATCCATCATATCTGTCTGTCTGTATCTATCAACCATCCCTATCTATCTATCTATCTATCTATCTATCTATCTATCTATCTATCTATCTATCTATCTATCTATCTATCTATCTATCTATCTATCTATCTATCTATCTATCTATCTATCTCTATCATCCATCCATCCATCCATCCATCCATCCATCCATCCATCTATCCATCCATCCATCCATCCATCCATCCATCCATCCA
>NW_015400138.1:0-1304 GCF_001527695.2 Protobothrops mucrosquamatus
TTCACCCTTCTCTCGCATTTCCTCCAAGCGCTCTCTTCTTGGTTCATTCACACTTCTCTCGCATTTCCTCCAAGCGCTTTCTGCTTGGCTCATTCACCCTTTTCTTCTGTATCCTCCAAGCGCTTTCTGCTTGACTCATTCACCCTTCTCTCGCATTTCCTCCAAACTCTTTTTGCTTGGCAAATTTACCCATCTCTCGAATTTCCTCCAAGCACTTTCTGCTTGGCTCATTCACTCTTCTCTCGCATTTCCTCCAAGCGCTTTCTGCTTGGCTCATTCACCCTTCTCTCGCATTTCCTCCGAAGCGCTTTTTGCTTGGCTCATTCAGCCTTCTCTCGCATTTACTCCGAGTTCTTTCTGCTTGGCTCATTCACCCTTCTTTCACATTTCCCCCAAGCGCTTTCTTCTTGGTTCAGCCTTCTCTTGCATTACATCCAAGTCCTTTCTGCTTGGCTCATTCACCCTTCTCTCGCATTTCCTCCAAGCGCTTTCTGCTCTGCTCATTTAGCCTTCTCTCGTATATCTTCCATGTGCTTTCTCTTTGGCTCATTCACCCTTCTCTCGCATTTCCTCCAAGCGCTTTCTGCTTGGCTCATTCACCCTTCTCAAGCATTTCCTCCAAGAGCTTTCTGCTTGGCTCATTCACCCATCTCTCGCATGTCCTCCACACGCTTTCTGCTTGGCTCATTCACCCATCTCTCGCATTTCCTCCAAGCGCTTTCTGCTTGGCCCATTCAGCCTTCTCTCGCATTTCCTCCAAGAGCTTTCTTCCTAGCTCATTCACTCTTCTCTCGCATTTCCTCCAAGCGCTTTCTGCTTGGCTCATTCACCCTTCTCTCGCATTTCCTCCGAAGCGCTTTTTGCTTGGCTCATTCAGCATTCTCTCGCATTTACTCCGAGTTCTTTCTGCTTCGCCCATTCAGCCTTCTCTCGCATTTACTCTAAGTTCTTTCTTCTTGGCTCATTCACCCTTCTTTCACATTTCCCCCAAGCACTTTCTTCTTGGATCAGCCTTCTCTTGCATTACATCCAAGCCCTTTCTGCTTGGCTCATTCACCCTTCTCTCGCATTTCATCCAAACGCTTTTTGCTTTGTCCATTCAGCCTTCTCTCACATTTACTCCATGTTCTTTCTTCTTGGCTCATTTACCCTTCTCTCACATTTCCTCCAAGCGCTTTCTTCTTGGATCAGCCTTCTCTTGCATTACATCCAAGCGCTTTCTGCTTGGCTCATTTAGCCTTCTCTCGTATATCCTCCAAGCACTTTCTGCTTGGCTCATTCACCCTTCTCTCGCATTTCCTCCA
>NW_015400138.1:10544-12344 GCF_001527695.2 Protobothrops mucrosquamatus
CAAGCGCTTTCTGCTTGGCGCATTCAGCCTTCTCTCGCATTTACTCTGAGTTCTTTCTGCTTGGCCCATTCAGCCTTTTCTAGCATTTACTCCAAGTTCTTTCTGCTTGGCTCATTCACCCTTCTCTCGCATTTCCTCCAAGCCTCTCACATTTCTTCGAAGTGCTTTCTGCTGGGCTCAGTCTTCTCTTGCATTTCCTCCAAGCGCTTTCTGCTTGGCTCATTCACCCTTCTCTCGCATTTTTTCAAAGCCCTTTCTGCTTGGCTCATTCACACGTCTCCTGCATTTCCTCCAAACTCTTTCTGCTTAGCTCATTCACCCTTCTCTCGCATTTCCTCCAAGCGGTTTCTACTTGGCTCAATCACCCTTCTCTCGCGTTTCCTACAAGCGCTTTCTGCTTGGCCCATTCAGCCTTCTCTCGCATTTACTCTGAGTTCTTTCTGCTTGGCCCATTCAGCCTTTTCTAGCATTTACTCCAAGTTCTTTCTGCTTAGCTCATTCACCCTTCTCTCGCATTTCCTCCAAGCCTCTCAAATTTCTTCCAAGTGCTTTCTGCTGGGCTCAGTCTTCTCTTGCATTTCCTTCAAGCGCTTTCTGCTTGGCTCAATCACCCTTCTCTCGCATTTCCTCCAAGCGCTTTCTGCTAGGCGCATTCAGCCTTCTCTCGCATTTACTCTGAGTTCTTTCTGCTTGGCCCATTCAGACTTTTCTAGCATTTACTCCAAGTTCTTTCTGCTTGGCTCATTCACCCTTCTCTCGCATTTCCTCCAAGCCTCTCACATTTCTTCGAAGTGCTTTCTGCTGGGCTCAGTCTTCTCTTGCATTTCCTCCAAGCGCTTTCTGCTTGGCTCATTTAGCCTTCTCTCGTATATCCTCCAAGCGCTTTCTGTTTGGCTCATTCACACTTCTCTCGCATTTCCTCCAAACTATTTCTGCTTGTCTCAGCCTTCTCTCGCATTTCCTCCAAGCGGTTTCTGCTTGGCTCAATCACCCTTCTCTCGCATTTCCTCCAAGCGCTTTCTGCTTGGCCCATTCAGCCTTCTCTAGCATTTACTCCAAGTTCTTTCTTCTTGGCTCATTCACCCTTCTCTCACATTTCCTCCAAGCCTCTCACATTTCTTCCAAGTGCTTTCTGCTGGGCTCTGTTTTCTCTTGCATTTCCTCCAAGCGCTTTCTGCTTGGCCCATTAAGCCTTCTCTCACATTTACTCCAAGTTCTTTCTGCTTGGCTCATTCACCCTTCTCTCGCATTTCCTCCAAGCCTCTCAAATTTCTTCCAAGTGCTTTCTGCTGGGCTCAGTCTTCTCTTGCATTTCCTTCAAGCGCTTTCTGATTAGCTCAATCACCCTTCTCTCGCATTTCCTCCAAGCGCTTTCTGCTTGGCCCATTCATCCTTCTCTCGCATTTACTCCAAGGTCTTTATACTTGGCTCATTCACCCTTCTCTCGCATTTCCTCCAAGCCTCTCACATTTCTTCCAAGTGCTTTCTGCTGGGCTCAGTTTTCTCTTGCATTTCCTCCAAGCGCTTTCTTCTTGGCCCATTAAGCCTTCTTTCGCATTTACTCCAAGTTCTTTCTGCTTGGCTCATTCACCCTTCTCTCCCATTTCCTCCAAGCCTCTCACATTTCTTCCAAGTGCTTTCTGCTGGGCTCAGTCTTCTCTTGCATTTCCTCCAAGTGCTTTCTGCTTGGCTCATTCACCCTTCTCTCGCATTTTCTCAAAGCCCTTTCTGCTTGGCTCATTCACACGTCTCCTGCATTTCCTCCAAACTCTTTCTGCTTAGCTCATTCACCCTTCTCTC
>NW_015400138.1:17747-18749 GCF_001527695.2 Protobothrops mucrosquamatus
TAAGCCTTCTCTCGCATTTACTCCAAGTTCTTTCTGCTTGGCTCATTCACCCTTCTCTCGCATTTCCTCCAAGCCTCTCAAATTTCTTCCAAGTGCTTTCTGCTGGGCTCAGTCTTCTCTTGCATTTCCTTCAAGCGCTTTCTGCTTGGCTCATTCACCCATCTCTCCCATTTCCTCCAAAAGCTTTCTTCTTGGCTCAGCCTTCTCTCGCATTTCCTCCAAGAGCTTTCTTCTTGGCTCATTCACCCATCTCTCGCATGTCTTCCAAGCGCTTTTTGCTTGGCTCATTCACCCTTCTCTCGCATTTCATCCAAGCGCTTTCTGCTTGGCTCATTTAGCCTTCTCTCATATATCCTCCAAGCGCTTTCTGTTTGGCTCATTCACACTTCTCTCGCATTTCCTCCAAACTATTTCTGCTTCTCTAAGCCTTCTCTCACATTTCCTCCACGCGCTTTCTGCTTGTCTCATTCACCCTTCTCTCGCATTTCCTCCAAGCGCTTTCTGCTTGGCCCATTCATCCTTCTCTCGCATTTACTCCAAGGTCTTTCTGCTTGGCTCATTTACCCTTCTCTCGCATTTCCTCCAAGCCTCTCAAATTTCTTCCAAATGCTTTCTGCTGGGCTCAGTCTTCTCTTGCATTTCCTTCAAGCGCTTTCTGATTGGCTCAATCACCCTTCTCTCGCATTTCCTCCAAGCGCTTTCTGCTTGGCCCATTCAGCCTTCTCTCGCATTTACTCCAAGTTCTTTCTGCTTGGCTCATTCACCCTTCTCTCGCATTTCCTCCAAGCCTTTCACATTTCTTCCAAGTGCTTTCTGCTGGGCTCAGTTTTCTCTTGCATTTCCTCCAAGCGCTTTCTGCTTGGCCCATTAAGCCTTCTCTCACATTTACTCCAAGTTCTTTCTGCTTGGCTCATTCACCCTTCTCTCGCATTTCCTCCAAACTGTTTCTGCTTCTCTAAGCCTTCTCTCGCATTTCCTCCAAGCGGTTTCTGCTTGGCTCAT
>NW_015400138.1:22954-24095 GCF_001527695.2 Protobothrops mucrosquamatus
CTTTCTGCTTGGCTCATTCACCCTTCTCTCGCATTTCCTCCAAGCCTCTCACATTTCTTCCAAGTGCTTTCTGCTGGGCTTAGTTTTCTCTTGCATTTCCTCCAAGCGCTTTCTGCTTGGCCCATTAAGCCTTCTCTCGCATTTACTCCAAGTTCTTTCTGCTTGGCTCATTCACCCTTCTCTCGCATTTCCTCCAAGCGCTTTCTGCTTGGCCCATTCATCCTTCTCTCGCATTTACTCCAAGGTCTTTCTGCTTGGCTCATTCACCCTTCTCTCGCATTTCCTCCAAGCCTCTCAAATTTCTTCCAAGTTCTTTCTGCTGGGCTCAGTCTTGTCTTGCATTTCCTTCAAGTGCTTTCTGCTTGGCTCAATCACCCTTCTCTCTCATTTCCTCCAAGCGCTTTCTGCTTGGCCCATTCAGCCTTTTCTAGCATTTACTCCAAGTTCTTTCTGCTTGGCTCATTCACCCTTCTCTCGCATTTCCTCCAAGCCTCTCACATTTCTTCCAAGTTCTTTCTGCTTGGCTCATTCAACCTTCTCTCGCATTTTCTCAAAGCCCTTTCTGCTTGGCTCATTCACACGTCTCCTGCATTTCCTCCAAACTCTTTCTGCTTAGCTCATTTACCCATCTCTCGCATTTCCTCCAAGCGCTTTCTGCTTGGCTCATTTAGCCTTCTCTCGTATATCCTCCAAGCGCTTTCTTCTTGCATCATTCACCCTTCTCTCTCATTTCCTCCAAGCCTCTCACATTTCTTCCAAGTGCTTTTTTCTGGGCTCAGTTTTCTCTTGCATTTCCTCCAAGCGCTTTCTGCTTGGCACATTAAGCCTTCTCTCGCATTTACTCCAAGTTCTTTCTTCTTGGCTCATTCACCCTTCTCTCGCATTTCCTCCAAGCCTCTCAATTTTCTTCCAAGTGCTTTCTGCTTGGCTCAGTCTTCTCTTGCATTTCCTCCAAGCGCTTTCTGCTTGGCCCATTCATCCTTCTCTCGCATTTACTCCAAGTTCTTTCTGCTTGGCTCATTCACCCTTCTCTCGCATTTCCTCCAAGCCTCTCACATTTCTTCCAAGTGCTTTCTGCTGGGCTCAGTTTTCTCTTGCATTTCCTCCAAGCGCTTTCTGCTTGGCCCATTAAGCCTTCTCT
>NW_015400139.1:0-6347 GCF_001527695.2 Protobothrops mucrosquamatus
GCAATTCCTGTTTTTATTTTTTCTCCATATCCCCAACTTAGTCCATTTCTTTCCTTTACTCAGCTGTGATTATTATGATAAGTACTAAAGTGAAAGACTGTTCAGTTAAAGACCCTGGACTAGGAACCAGAAGACTATGAGTTCTATCTTAGATATGAACCCAACTACATGATTTTGATACAGTCGCTCCTTCTCTGTCGTAGGAAGAGGATAAAAGAGTGCCACTTTTGTCTTGTGGCTAAAACATCAGGCTAGAAACCAAAGCACTATAATTTCTAATCCCACCATAGGCATGAAGGATGGCTGGGTGACTTTGGACCAGTCTTGCTTTCTCAGTGCAACACACCTTTCAGGGTTGATATGGGAAAAAAATAGGAGGAGAAATGTTGAAATGAGTTATTTATAAAAGTGATAAAGGTGGAATAAAACAAATCAAAATAGCAAACCATTACCAGAAATAAACAAGAAAACTATATGACTCGTCCAGGTGGCCACCAAGAATCAAAACTGATTTGAAGGTGTGTGTGTGTGTGTGTGTGTATGTACATAGTATATTACTTTAGGATTTTATGCACAGATATTATGCACAGGTTAAACATATTTAGACTACAAGACCAATGCTATATTTAATTTACAGTGACCCTCTACTTTACATGACTGCCTTTCTTACATGTGTAAATCCAATGGGGCATTCATTGTTTGTGCCAATAATTTTTGAATAGCAGCTTTCTATCACTCCAAAATTTAGCAATTTTCCTCTTTTAAATTCTTTTTTAAATTTTTTTAATCCAATGGTAGATTTGACTCATGAACTTTTACTCCTAAATAATGCAATCATGATTCCTATCTGATTTTCATATCACAATGTCTTCAAACAAAACTCCTCTGCTAAAATGATAGACTCCTTTTTATATATAGAAATCTGGTTTCACAGGTTTTAAAAGGGAGCGTTTCCTAATATTCTCCTACATTTATGGTTGTATAGTTAAGTTCCCAGCTGGACAGAACAGGAGTTGTTAGTTAGGAAGGTCAAACTGATTGTTGGCATCCTATCATAATTACCTTTTTACTGAGGAATCCTTTGGGTTAACGGGTCTGGAAAAAGGTTTTAAATTGTCTCACCTCCTGGCTTGTTACAGTAATAAACTGGGTAACTACTCTTTGGTGACTAGTTGAAATGTTAAGTCCTGGTCAAAGTTTTTGAGAGATGACTAGGCTCATTCATGGATGATTAAGAGATTACAAGGTAAAAATAAAAATGAACTCATTATATACATAAAAATGTGAAATCACAACTGCCAGCTCTTTAGCTGGCATTGGCCTTCATATCTTCAATTTCTTCCCAACATTATCTGAACTACAGGTAATGAACCTGAATTTATCTAAACTTCTTTCCTACATTACCTGAAATTGAGCTATCCAGGGTGAGATGGGTAGCATGTTAAATAGATAGATAGATAGATAGATAGATAGATAGATAGATAGATAGATAGATAGATAGATAGATAGATAGATAGATAGATAGATAGTATGCGTATAAGCTATCATAGATAGATAGATAGACAGACAGACAGACAGACAGACAGACAGACAGACAGACAGACAGACAGACAGACAGACAGACAGACAGACAGATAGATAGTATGCGTATAAGCTATCCAAACCATTTCAAGTATCCCAAAGGTTATTTTTCAAGAGGCAACTGGACTTTCTTTGTTTCCTTGAAGGCATTTCACTTTTCATTCAAGAAGCTTCTTCAGTTCTGACTAGACAGTCAGAACTGAAGTCAGAACTGAAGAAGCTTCTTGGATGTGAAGCAAAATGTCTTCAAGCAAAAATAAAGAAGGTCCTCTTGAAAAAGGACCTTTGGGACAACCATGACCTGGATGACTGAGAATCTCCAGAGACATTTCAAGTATCAAGTTTTGACTGAGAGCTGCAAATGACACTCTTCTCTGGCTGTGTTAGCCTGCATTTAAGGCAGAACAATATATTTTACATCTTGTCTCAAGCTTTCTAACCAAACATATTGCACTGATAGAGGTAATGATAGAGTTACCAGCACTAAAATGAAATTCAACTGTCAGTTCTATAAATTTGTTTCTTTTAATGAGCAACATTTCTTGGATCAGCCCTTGTTATCAGAATGATTTAAAGAGACTTCATGTGTAAAATACATTGCCCGCTCTCATATCCAAATGAAAGATTTGAAATTTGTTCCAAAACTTATTTTTCTTGACAAGAAAACAAGAGTTTAAGAAGCTTTTATGGTATATTGTAGGTAGTACTAGTCAAATAACTGTCCTCTCCAATTTTTTGTGCCATTCTTATTCAACTTGATGACAGATCATTGAAATTTCTTTCAAAGGAAATGGTAAAATTCTCAATGACAAGAGTGGAGAATTTTACCACTTGTTCCATTACAATATGGTTAAAAGTTGTAAGTGAATATCCTGTTTCTCACTGTACAATAATATATTCAGTATTTCTCTTTTTCTACCCTTTGATGAAAACTTCAGAGATTGAAGACATTCATTTTATAAAAAATTTCCTGACATGAAAGTGTGGACAAAGTAGCTTCATGTTGATAGAATGAGGTATAAATAACACAACACTAGTCACAGAATCATCTACTCTTTCTATTAACACAATAAGCTTGAAAACAACATCAAGAGAAATTCAAATGCAGTTGTTAAGCACACTGCAAAACAATAAAAGCAGCTTCTGTGGGAGAAGGACATTTTGAAAGTTAAGGTAGTTTCCAGCACTAGGGAGTAGAATCATAAAAATGAAGGTTTTTTTTTTATTAGTTTTAGATCAGTCTGCAGTAAATCATAAAACAAAAGAGTACTTCCAAGGACTGAAATTTTGGCTTCAAACAAATGCTTCTGAAATACAGAATTAGAGTTTAAGTAAGCATTAGTTCCAAACATTGTTTATAAAAAGCCCTCTCTAGAAATGCAACCATCTTTTTTGACAATATCCTGGCATCTTACGATGAAATCATATGATACTTTGAATAATTATCATATAAAACACAAATCCATCTGTTGAATGTCTAATGAATATATATTTTGCCAGAGAAGTATAAGAGTCCCTCGTTTTGACTTTGCAAGTCTAGCATGACTCTGGCTTATTTCATGGCAGTATAGGGAAATTGTTTATAAAGTTAATGATACTTGAAGAATAGATGCAGTTATTTTACCACGAGATGTCTCTCTCTATATATCATGCCAAACAAAGCCCACAATTTGGTGTGATTAAACAGACATTACTTTAACAAAGTTTTTTTTTATTAAAAGTAAACTAAGGTTTAAAATGCAAATTAAGAAAAGGTGAGAACAAGTTTCATTATTCCGTTATTGTTTGTTCTGCCTTGCATTGTTAAGTCATGACCTTTGAAAAAATCTGGATTCCAAATGTGAACCCTTGCATATGCAGATAGTTAAGAAACAAGTGTTAATCACTATAGGCTTCATGATTCATTCCCATAGCTCAGAAACATTTAATTATCAATATTGTCTTCTAGCTATATATATATATATTCTCTCTCTCTCTCTCTCTCTCATCTATCCATCCATCCATCCATCCAATCATCTCACACTCCAGATCAGCTATGATATGGTCATGTGTTGTAACTGCTTCTTTCTGAGCAGAAGTTACATTTCATATTAATTTTGTTCTGGAAGACTTCCTGTTTTTCATCAATGCTTATATACTTTTGAAATAGGTAATCTATAGTTCAGAAACCTTCCGAACAAGATAAATCAATATTGTGTCCTTTTTTTTTTTTACTGTAAAATGCTTGATGGTAGAAAGATGGAAGGGCATTCATTTTCAATCAGCTACAGATGGTCTGAAGAACTTACCTTCTTTCTATATTTGAACAAATAGTTTGAATTGTTCTGTTGTTATTTAAATGGTTATATGCTTGGTTCCCCACTTAGTTTTCTTTTAAAATAAATTTATTTAAATATTAAAATTTTAATTTAATATAATTTAAGATAAATTTTAATTTAAGATAACTTCTAGAGTTATCCAAACATTTTTGTGACAATAATCATTTGGACAGAATTTATGTCGCTTCAACAAATGGCTATGTAGTGCGATGAAGATTGTAGAACTAACTCGCTAGAACAGAAATAACAAAAATGTTACTATAAACATTAAAATGATGTAAATATAGATATAAATATAGCTAGTGCCAATTTTATTTAGCACTTCAGCTTGTCAAGTTTGTCAGATATGTATCTGTCATTGTGTTTATTTTTTCCATCTTCTCTATTTTTTGTTTGGAATCTGTCAAAGCTTTATGTGTGAAACTCAAACCCACATTCAGGAACTAGCCAAAAAGAGTCAGGGACATGGCTCAGATAAATAGTTATATAGTAATTTGTTAGTGATAGATTGATATCTATCTACTTATACACCTACACACCCAAAAACAAATAAACAGAGAGACATTTTAATGGAAACTGTGACTGCTGTAACAAGGACTTCTTATTTTATACCATCAAAGTAAAGATCCACCTTCATTTTGATAGACAAGAGCCCAATTTTTTGCTTCATTTGTTGATTTTGGTTTTTGGGATATTACTAATACCCACAGAAAGATCTGGAAGGAATTTGGAAATCATCCAAGTTGACTTCCCGGCCAGAACAGGAATCCAGATTTTGTTTAAAAGCCTGCAGCAAAGAAGTCCACCATCTCAGCAGGCAATCTGTTCCATTGATTCCATCTCTTATCATCAACACTTTTTCCCTGATGTTTAACTGAATCCATGTCATTATTATTTAAGCTTTTACATATCTGGCTTCCTGTAACAGCTCCAAACAACTCTGCATCATGACAGCCCTTTAGATACTTGAAGGCAGCTATTATGCCTCCTTGAGTCTTCTGGTATTCATTAATTTTTCTCATTTTTTTCCCACAAAGTCATTAGTATTTTAATGGATTTTCTGAGAACAGCTGCCTTAGAGGGCAAAATTGGGATTCAGAACAAGGCTTGATAGGGTGATATTCATTGGTGTTACACAAATAGACACTCCTACATCTGATTAGGAAAAATCAAATGAATTGGGATAGAATTGAGGGGAGATTAGCTTTAAAGCCAACAAGTGAGATTTAAGGCTACCGGTAATGAGTAATGCAGCAGATAAAAAGGCCAAAATAATCTTGGCTACTTCGACAGAATCCTGATGCAGTAATAGGTCCATTGTATACTGCATTGGGTAGACTGTCCTTGAAATAGTGTTTCCAATTCTGGGGACCAAACTTTAAAAGGTACATGGAAAAGCCACAACTGGCTGAGTAGAAAAATTGGGGTAATTAAGGATCTAAACCCCAAGAAATTTATTTTTTTTATTATTTTTTATTATTTTTTTATCCTGCCTTTGTTATTTTTTTTTTTAAAAAAACCCTCAAGATGGCAAACATACATAATAGTCCTTTCTCCTATATTCCCCACAACAACATGTGATCTGAGTTGGATTGAGAGTGAGTGAGTGGCTCAAGATTACCCAGCTGGCTTTCATGGCTAAGGCAGGACTATGATAGAACTCACATTCTCCTGGTTTCTGGTAATGATGGAGCCATCTTAGAGTGTCACTGGTCCACTGGGATTCCCAGATCTGTTAACAAGGCCAGATCATGAGGAACTTCCCGAACATAATTAGGGATAGTGCTAACCTTACTTTAGAAGGTAGGGGAAAATGTTTCATAAGGAGGAGTGCCACAGCCTAGAAGTCCTGCCTCCTGCCACCTACAAACATAAATGATTGATCCAGATTTAGGCAGTTAAATTCTCATTAATTTCATTTGGAGAGTGTTAATTTGGGGCTGAATCCTCCTTTAGCCATTACTCTACTCTCCATTTCCATATTACTTTTCATAAACAAGAAATAGGAGACAAACATTGCTCAAAACTCCAGTAGGACTGATGGCTTCAGAAATCAATAAGAAATTATGCTTGTTCAGATATGAAGAAGACTACAATCTCATCCCTCACTCCCATTTAGTCTTATAATTGAACAAAAGGAACACAAAGTACTGAAGTTGACATATTGGTCTCAAAATATTGCTACTATTATGTTCATCTAAACATGAATCTATTTTTCTTTCAAAGAAAATCAGTTGTGTGTGTGTGTTTGTGTGTGTGTGTGTGTGTGTGTTTTAAAAATGAATCTTGTAACAATTGTGTGTAGCTTTTGAAAATCTTTATAGACTCCTCATACATTCACAATTGGAACAGTGTATCCCTGGAGTATTACAGAGATCAGTGTGTGAACAAGAGTAGTTAACAAATATAAACAGAAAAAGATCTATCATAACAAGCTATGACAGCACA
>NW_015400140.1:0-1529 GCF_001527695.2 Protobothrops mucrosquamatus
AGACCTCCTGGCTCTTTCTACATATGTAGTCATGCTTCATATTTTTGTTGGCATTATTCTGATAGCTTGAATCTATTTCATTCCAGAAAAGGCAGCAGAGTCAGAAGCAACAGGGGCTTAGAAGCTGCCAAGAATTAGAAGAATGTCCCAGATAACTGCAGAGGAAGCAGAATCCAAGTGCTCCTTCCACTGAGCAATTGTCCAATCACTTCCCTATTGATTAATGGAAGAATAGTTCTCCTGGAACTGCTAATCAATACAAAGGTTCCCAATACCTATAAACTAAGACCTACAGATAAATACAGAATCTTGGAGGAGAAAATGACTCAGTTGAGAAACATGCCTGCATTCAAGACAGATCAGCTCTCACCTGAGTACCATTTTAATGTTACTAATTGATTATTGCACTGCTTCTGACGTACTTGGGAGCTTTGATTTCTTTAATCCCACAGGATCAGAGTAATGACCTCGTTGTTCCCCACCATCCTCGAGTGCAAACTCACAGCCACCAGGTCTAAAGCTGTGAAGCAAACTTGATTTAACGGTGAAAAGATGTTTGAGTGAGCATGTTGCCTCTTTCAACAATTTGGGGGGGGATCACACAGCACAAGCTCAGGAAAAGATACTGTTTACTTAAGGAGTTGCTGACTAGAATAATATGTGTTTTCTCCCTTCCACGCAAATGTGTCTCATTCTCGGAGATTGCCTGGACAAGTCCCTGTAGTTTTTTTGGCAAAGTTTTTCAGAAGTGGTTTGCCATTGCTGCCTTCCTAAGGCTGAGAGAAAGTAACTGGCCCAAAGTCACCCAGCTCGTCTTGTGCTGAAGGCGGGCTTAGAAGTCTGCCAGTTTCTAGCCTGATGCCTTAACCACTATACCAAACAGGTTCTCATGATATATATTCATTCAAATCAATTATTTCCATTCAAATCCAGATCACTTCATAGCCCTGATTGTCTTACCTACTTTTCCTTCTGAATCTTTTAAATGTTCTTGAGTCAATGCAGCAATTATTTCCTCTTGTCCACGTATCCATATGGCCTTAGCATTGGCTCTTAACTCTCAAATCCTACATGAAACCCATCCTTGACTGCCCAAAGAAACCAGACAGGCAGAAAAAGAATTCAGGTTACAGAATTCGGGCTACAGAAATTCCAGTTCAATCCCTTGGACTCTACAGAGTTAGCAAATCCCAGATGACTTCACAAGAAGTTGCCTAGTCATCTCATTGGATTCGAACACATCAAACTATCATCTGTCTGTCTTCATCTGGTCAGTTACACCCAGAGACTTTGTAGCGATCCAACCCAGAGTAAACAAATAACCCAATTAGATGGACTTCCGGTGGCAGGCGATTTCGTCGGTCGCAGCTGTTTGCTGCCTCCCGCCTGTTTTGCGTAAAAGCCGGTTTGACAGCTAGCATCTGCTGTCAAACGGCTTGATACCTTTCCCCTGGGCATAAGGGGATAGGTGAGCTGCCCGGGGTAGGAGTTGAGTTCCCGAGTCGTCCTATATGGACGATGTAGGCGAG
>NW_015400140.1:3473-6347 GCF_001527695.2 Protobothrops mucrosquamatus
GGAGGAGATGGATTGTTTAAGTTTAGACTTTGGAGTTAGAGATATTAATATTTGTTTACTTGTATTTGAATATTAGCCTAGGTTGGTTTGGGAAGTCCGGGGGGTGGGGGGATGGGTTATAACATTGTGTAATATCTGTGATGTATTTCTTTTTTTTTTTATGATAAAAACAATAAAATTTTATATTGAAAAAAAAAAAATAACCCAATTAGATGGAATAATGGATGGATCAGATTCATTCCAATTTTTTGCCTAAAACTCATCTTTGATTCTTCCATTATTATCATTCACTAAAATAAAGCATAGCGAGCCAGGCATTCCTATGCTGACATGCCATCACAATAACACAGATGAGTCCAGTTCATACTTTTTATCCTTTATTCTTGCTCCTTCATTCTTAATTAAAGCTACGCCTTCATTTCTCTTTCATTAATTAATTCTATGGCAGAAAATCAGAAGACATAGATCCAGAACTATTACATCCTTCTGCTTCCTCTTAATTTTATGACATATTTTTTTACTTCAATGAAAGATTAATTTATGCTATTTGTATACCTACTTTTGTTGGGAGGCCAGTAATTTCATCGCTGAATTCTTTAAGAATTCTCAGATGGATACAATCCAGACTTGGTGATTTGTTTCTCTATGCTGTCTCGCGATGTTTTGGAATATCTCCATTTGCTACTTTAATTAGCTTTAGTTGTTCCAATATATTCCCTGAAAAAGTCACTACTGGGCCAGGTCTCTGTCTCTTCTGTGGTAGAAGAGACTTTATACATTCCTTGAGCTTCTTATTCACTTTGTTGCTATCTAATGACTGAATGCTTGCTCTGGATTTTGTCCGTTCAAATACATTTACGTTTTTATTATTTCCTGAGTTTTCGCCCTCAAATTGTTTTTTATAATTCCTTACATTACCCTACACTTTTTCTGCTTGTCTTTGTGCTCCATGTTAGGACAGGTTTTAAGGAAGTCTTCTGAACTTTGACAGCTTCCTGGATGTTAGTTGGCCCTTCATTACATTGGGCAAAACATTGCAGTTGAGCCTCAATTATTGTACTTTTCAATATCCTTGTGAGGATTATTTAATTATCTTGATTTTTCCTTTCAGTCTCTTTTTCACCACTCTGTTTATTTCCTAGATTATATATCTTCCCATCGTACACAATGTAATTTTGAGTGGCTCACAAACAACAACAAAAGCAATAAATACAGAAATATCAACACAGAAAACTTCCAGACCTCCAGCTGCTACACTTTTCCATATACCCTTAAAAACTTTCAGGTATTCAGATCCAGACTACCCCAATGCTTAGGGTAAAATGTAGGTTTTCAATGCTTTTCAGAAGGCTAGAAGCGTAGGGACAGTCTAGGTCCCTCTAGATCAGGGGTAGTCAACCTTGGCTCTTTTATGACTCGTGGACTTCAACTCCCAGAATTCCTGAGCCAGCATAGCTCATAGCTCATAGCCAGCATAGCTGGCTCAGGAATTCTGGGAGTTGAAGTCCACGAGTCATAAAAGAGCCAAGGTTGACTATCCCTGCTCTAGATGGCAACAATTGAGGGAAAGGACCTGAATCACAGCCACCCTATCAGACCTAGTGGAACAGAGATAGATCCTCAGGAAGAGGCAATCCTGAAGATAACTTGGTCCTGTGTCATTCAGGGTTTATGGGTAATAATTCAGAACTTGAATTGCACCTGGGGAAAAACTGGAAGCTGATACAGCTCATACAGCAGTGGTGTAACATAGATGAATTGTGAGATGATTAGAACTGTGCATGCTCTCATTTCCTGGACAAATTGTAATTTCTGGAAAATTTATCCTAAACCTCGGCTTGTCCCATAAACTTTATTAGAAAGGTTAAATGTCTCTGGTTATTGACTATCTGAATTAAATTAATGCAGATGAAGACATTTTATGTTTCTTCACAGTTTCCATAGAAACAGAAAGAAGCATGAATAAGGTATGTTCATCCTATCCCTGATATTGCAAAACATACAAGTAATAGATGTTTTTTTGAGGACTAACAAGATGATTTTAAAGAATTTTCAAGCAGATGGCAAGGAGACATACTGTACCTTATTTTTTCCTCTATGATTTCTAAGATTGCCTAGCAATAGCTCCTGCTGACTGAATGACAAAGCCATAAAAATGTCCCCAGCAACAATACAACTCTACCTTAGTGAAATTCTAGAGAATAGAAATAAAGCATGTTTTTAATTTGGTTTGGAATTCAGATGGATCATATTAAAAGCTATATACGTTTTGGCTTCACCATCTATCAGATTTTACATTAACCCTAACTTGACAATAATGGGGTTTTCTTGAACCTTGATTATGAATCTTTCATTTGATTGTAACAATGTGGAAAAGAGAACAATAAATACAATAAATATGTATTCATATTACTTCCATTTTCATATAATTTCTATTGCTGTGACAACTATGGATCTGTTCCAGTCCTTTAATAATCCATTGGTTATGGAGGGATATTCTCCTAATTTTGGTTTCATGCTTTTATAGAAAGAGATTGACTATCAAAGTCAGATCATCATAGGACTTCCTTCCACATCTGCAGGATGGAAAACTTATTACTGGAAGCTGGATGAATTTTTCAGAATACTGGAAGCTGATGAATTTTTCAGAATACTGAGGAATGTGTCAGTTAATCTGGCTCACACTTCTGTTTAAGCAAGAAAGGAAAACATATTGGGAAGTCTAGAAGAAATCTGCTTTTTATTAGAATAAGTTGGCAATAAAGTTGATATAAGTTAGGGTTAGGTCAGGGTTGTTGATAGGAATGAAATAGCTGGGTATAATACCACATCTTTAAATATATTTACAATATATTTATTTTACTGGTCCTTTGT
>NW_015400141.1:0-2586 GCF_001527695.2 Protobothrops mucrosquamatus
TGGAAAGAGCTTCAGTCAGACGGGACACCTTTATGCACATCAAAGAATCCACACAGGAGAAAAACCATATAAATGCCTGGAGTGTGGAAAGAGCTTCAGTCGGATGGACTATCGTGATAGACACCAAAGAATCCACACTGGAGAGAAACCATTTAAATGCCTGGAGTGTGAAAAGAGTTTCAATCGGAGAGGATGTCTCCAGAAACATCAGAGGTTTCACACTGGTGAAAAACCATATGAATGCTTGGAGTGTGGAAAGAGCTTTACTGCGAGCGAACAGCTCCGCAGACATCAATGGATTCACAGAGCAGAAAAACCATATAAATGTCTGGTGTGTGGAAAGAACTACAGTGAGAAGAGCAGCTTTTTGGTACATCAAAGAATCCACACAGGAGAGACACCGTATAAATGCTTACAGTGTGGAAAGGGCTTCAGACGGAACAGCAATCTTCGTGAACATCAAAAAATCCACTCAGGAGAGAGACAACCGTATAAATGCCTGCAGTGTGGAAAGAGCTTCAGACGGAACAGCAACCTTAGTGAACATCAAAAAATCCACTCAGGAGAGAAACAACTGTATAAATGCCTGGAGTGTGGAAAGACCTTCAGTGAGAGGAACTGCTTATTTCGACATAAAAAAAACCATTCAGGAGAAAAACCTTATAAATGCCTGAACTGTGGAAAGAGTTTCAGTCTGAGGGGTACCCTTCATAGACATAGTAAAATCCATTCAGGAGAAAAACCATTTAAATGCCTGGAGTGTGGAAAAAGCTTCAGTCAGAAGAGCACTGTTAATAGACATCAAATAATCCACTCAGGAGAAAAACCTTTTAAATGCCCGGAGTGTGGAAAGAGCTTCAATACTAAAGGAAGTCTCAATAAACATCAAAGGATTCACACGGGAGAAAAACCATTTAAATGCCTGGAGTGTGGAAAGAGTTTCAATACTACAAGAAGTCTCAATCAACATCAAACGATTCACACGGGATTAAAACCGTATAAATGCCTGGAGTGTGGAAAGAGTTTTAATGAGAACAGCAGCCTTGATAAACATCAAAGAATCCACTCAGGAGAAAAACCTTATAAATGCCTTGAGTGTGGAAAGGGCTTCATTTGGAAGAGCAGCCTGTATAGACATCAAAAAATCCACTAAGGAGAAAAACAATATTAATGCCTGGAGTGTGGAAAGTGTTTTATTTGATGGTGGAAACCTCTCTAAACAACAAAGAATCCACACTGGAAGAAAAACCGTATAAATGCCTGGAGTGTGGAAAGAGCTTCAGTCAGAATGGAAAACTGTATAAACATTAAAAAAAAAATCACTTAGGAGTGAAGCCCTAAAAAAGCCTGGAATGTGGAAAGAGCCTCAATGAGATGAGCAACTTTTATCTACATCAAAGAATCCACTCAGGAGAGAAACTGAGATACGAACCTAATGGAGCCTTGCCATTTGGTTCGTAAGTCAAAAAACTTGTCCAATGAATCAGAGTCAATTTTACAATTTTTTAAAATTAAATTCATTAATTAAATCAAATGGCTTGTTAAAGGAACAAAGATCTGACTTGCTATTTCCTTGTATAGCTGCCATGTTAATTGAAGTGGGAGGGTTTCTCCGCCAGCTGCCTATCAGCTGTTTCTGGCGTGCTCAGGAACTAAATTGCCTCCAATGTAGCTTGGAGCCATTGCAGTTACTGTTTTTTTTAAAAAAACAAAAAACAAACTTCTCACTAATTCACTTAAAAGTCTCCAACCAGGCACCCAGAGGGAGATGGGAGAGGAATTTGCAGAACTCTCAGCTTGCAATAGTAGCAGAGATGGAAGGGACCTTGAGCTCATCTAGTCTAACCCACAGGTCACAGAAGAGAGTATTTCTGATAAATGCCTATCCAGTCTCTTCTTAAAAGCTTGCAGTGATGGGGCATCCACAACTGGATGGGGAGGAACAGGCTTCGACTCAACCCGTCCAAGACCGAGTGGCTGTGGTTTCCGGCGTCACGACATAGCCAGTTGGCTCCATCCCTGGCTATCGGGGGCGAGTCATTAGCCCCCGCGGAGAGGGCCCGCAACCTGGGCGTCCTCCTGGATACTCAGCTGTCTTTAGACGACCATATGACAGCCGTGGCCAGGGGGGCTTTTCATCAGGTTCGCCTGATACGCCAGTTGCGCCCCTTTCTGGATCGTGACGCTCTACGCACGGTCACTCAAACCCTCGTTTCCCGCCTGGACTATTGCAACGCTCTCTACATGGGGCTCCCCTTGAGATGCACCTGGAGGCTCCAGCTAGTTCAGAATGCGGCCGCGTGGGGGATCCTGGGGGCCTCTAGATACTTCCATGTAACACCTCTCCTGCGCGAGCTGCACTGGCTGCCTGTGGCCTTCCGGGTGCACTTCAAGGTGTTAGTAACAACCTTTAAAGCGCTCCATGGCAATGGACCTAGGTATTTGCAAGACCGCCTCCTACCAAACACCTCCCTTCGACCAGTCCGCTCCCACAGAGAGGGCCTCCTTAGGGTGCCGTCGGCCAGTCAATGCCGGCTGGCGACCCCCAGGGGGAGAGCCTTCTCTGTGGCAGCTCCTGCCCTCTGG
>NW_015400141.1:4286-6346 GCF_001527695.2 Protobothrops mucrosquamatus
ACAATTTCAGTGGTGAACTACTAAACAACAGGTACTCGAGGTACGACGGATTATTTAGTGACCGTTCAAAGTTACAACACCTCCCAAAAGCTCTATATAACCGTGATTCGAAGATAAGAATTTTTCAAAAGTTATCCCATCATTCGCACTTTTGAATGACTGGGCAGATTCAAAACTTTGCAGAGCCCACCTATCCCTCCGTCCCCCCATCCTTGCTCTGCCAGATCCCCAAAGGCATGGGCCTGCTTTTCCCCCCTGTCCCACCCCTCACAATGCCTTGTTTACCTTCCGGTTTACCTGCCTTGCACTTTTTTTGCACATGCTTGTAACTTGTATAGTTTTATCATAACCTTGTGATATAGAAGCTTTCTGCTTTAGCAGAAATTGTATGGTTGAAATTCTCCCTTTTCGCCACAGTCTCATTTGATTCGGGACTGTAAGGACCCACTTCAGTCTACATCTTAAGAAAGCAGAACTCTTGGAAACGGTCTCTTCCAACAGGAACTTTTTTTAAAAGAAACTGATAGCAGGCATGATAGACAGGATCCGAGGGGTTCCCGTATACATCGATGTTTTAAAGTGTCCCTAAGCAAACTCCTCCCCACGTTCCTTCCAGCTGTCTCAGGCCAGCCATTCTCTAGGTGTTAAACCCATGAAAGAGAACATCAAACCGGCTCCAGGATCATCCAGCAGCTCTTCAGAGTTTATCTTGACGACAGAGAAATAAACCAAATTCCGGAGGTTTGTGTCTTTTCACACACACACCCTTTTTTTTAGTTGCCCCGTAAGGAAGAGAGGTTCAGAGGGAAATAGGATGAGAGTCAAATAGTTCCATTTTAATGGTTAGTAGAGGGGAATAAACAAAAGGTTACTTTTTCGTGAATGGAGGAAGTGAAAGTAATAAAACCCGCATGCCTTATCTCCCCTCCCCCTTGGGAGTATGGCAGGACCCAGGAAAGGGTAAGAATTGGTTTTAGATTAGAGGAGAGAGATAGAAAGGAAATATAACTGGATCCTGACAGTGACACTTTTTCCCATGCAAACGTCCTTTTTTAAAAAAAATTATTGAACACAGAAAGAAAAAGAAATTAAAAACATTGAACATGATATATCGTCTTTGACATATATCTTCGTCTTGTCAATCATACTGTACATTTAAATAGGTATTATTTATATATATACACAACTGTACATTCCTAGTATCTTAATCTATTTATATCTCTTCTGTTGACTCCATTCTTTTTTCCCTCCATTTGTAAAATTTATTCCAAATTAGATAATATTCTATTTCTTCCTGGTTTTTTAATTCTTTAGTCATCTTATCCAATTCTGCGCAATACATAATTTTCCTTATTAATGCATCCCCACTAGGCACTTCAGTTGCTTTCCAATTTTGAGCAAACAGGATTCTTGCCGCCGTTATCATGTGTATGATTAAGTATGTATCACCTTTATTTATGTTTTTTCCTAATATTCCTAATAATAACGTCTCTGGTTTGTATTGAATCAAACGTTCTTTTAATGCAATGCTCATTTTCAAGGTTTATGCTTAATATTATGGGATGTTGCTGTCCGTGTCTCTTACATCACAGCTTTTCACAGCTTTTACCACAATATTTGAGGACCACCAGTGCTTAGCAAGGTATCAAAAAATTGATGACTAAAAAAAGGGGGGGGGAATTTTGGGATTTACTGACTGGATTCATTAGTTGTTATAGAAATGGCTAGTTAATAATGATTAACTATAATAATAATTATTTAATTATTAAAGTAAAAAGATGAGGTTCAATGTTAATGCTTCCTTCTACTGCAACAGAGGTGGTCTGTTCTTTTTCCCTTCTCCCCCTCCCTTTCCCCCCTTTTTTCCTCCCCACTGTGTCCTACTATTTGCTTTTGTATTTTTGTATTTTATTCTATAATCTAATAAAATGTTACAAATTGTAGAAAAAAGTAAAAAAGTACCCCTTTTAATTTCTTTGCTGGCAGTTCCTTTGCAGAATCCCTTTCCCTTCGCACTGACAAATGTATGATGAATTTATCCATGTTTATTAATATGCACC
>NW_015400142.1:0-3127 GCF_001527695.2 Protobothrops mucrosquamatus
CTTTTTTTTAATGTCAATTTTCAGAGCAAAATTTCCATAGGAGAACTTAGCAAACATTTTAAAACTATAATCCATTCAATTACCTGATTTGTACAGTATCTTACAAATTATTTTTAACTATTTAAAAAGATACATTTTAAGCTTTATCAAGCTGATAAATAAATCTCCATAGGATTCCACTTTATATTTATCTTCTGAAGACTGTTACCTATATTACCACAACATACAAATACAATTACAAGGAATGAAAAAAAGTGAAGAAGGTTTGATTATACCGATTTCAGTAGTGATAGCAACCATTTCATTATAATTATTCTAAACCACTGAAGAGAATATCTTCTCTTTTTTAGCCACTACTGAATCAAAGCTTTGTATCTAGAAAATGCCATAAAACAAAAATCAAAATAAAACAATATATATTCCAATGAACTAGTACATTAAACCCACTCCTGTTTGTTAGCTATGGGTCACTGTGGTTAGCTGGCCATCAAATGGGTCATAATCCTACAGGAATACTTCTGATTTATCTATGCCAATATTTCTCAACCTTGGCAACTTTAAGATGTGTGGAATGCAACTCCCAAAATTTCCCAGGAAATTCTACACATCTTAATGTTACTAAGGTTGAGAAACACTGGTCTATGTGTTTCAGGATTAACCATAGGGTTGGGTTCTTCTGCTGTTGCTCGTAGATGCACATAAAAGAGAAAGAAAAGGAAAGGGTCGATACCAACAGAGACAATATTCTGCAGAAGTCCACATTATGGTCCATTTTAATTCTGATTCTGTAGTATATACATATATGCCTTCGAGTTAACTTTCACTCTTGCAAATGCCTGGATAAGTATTTGCCCTTTTCTTGGCAAGGTTTTTTTCGGCAGTGATTTGCCATCATATTAGTAATACGATTTATCATATGGTCATAACTAGGCACAATACAGACATAAAAAATACCACTGTAACTCAGTACAGTCATTTACATCATAATATAAAATAAAATGCCTCTAAACTAAAACGCCCAGGTTTTACTGTATGATATTTCAATATCTGTAAATCCAAATTATTAAATGAGTTTTGCTTTGCTTTTGTTTTAAAGCCAATTTCATAGAGCCCATAAAAAGAAACATTTTAGTGGTTTTTTAAGACTCTACCCATCACTCAATTTGGCTCTGCCAGCATTTGATTTGGTACCATTTGGCACAGACCGTGTTGCTGGTTCAACTTTCTCATGGGTCAGTGACACTTTATATATCCACAACATCTGTTTAGATTAGCCTTTCTCAACCTTTTAACCTTGGAAGGACCCTGTAAAAAACTTTTGGGGAGCTCCTACATAAAAATGGCAAAAAGTATGAAAACTTCACAATGCAATTCACTTCTAACCTAAACAGTATAACTTTCCATGTAAAGCACTATGATTCTGTAGTGCATGCAGCTGAGAAAATTACTTTTTTTCCCTAGCCACAGCCTCTAATAAAACCATCCGATTTCATGGAACCCCACTGTAAAAGTCTATCTATATAACAAGACTTAATTGGAGCACCTTTCTTCATCATACATTACTGTCTAGACCAGACATGTCAAACACAAGGCCCCTGGGCTTGATCTGGCCCATGATTGGCCAATATTAGGCCCCTGGGGATGCCCTGGAGATGGCAAGGAACTGGCCCCCGGCACCCTGGCCCTGGTCCTGTCAGCCTGGCAGACCCCAAGGCACATACACAGAAGGCAGTGAGCGCATGGGGGCTGATGCCATCTGGCAGCAGGGGATGCATAGCCTGCTGTGAATACCAGGCTGGCCCTCCAGCAGTAGCGTTATGGCAGCACCAGCAGCATGTGGAGTCACAGGGGCACATGGTGCAGACGGCCAGTCATGCCTACTCTGTCCCATCTCTTTTTGGTTGGAGAGCAGGTCACCACTGGTCATCTCCTCAACCCCCTTGAGGGTCTTGCCCTTGGACTGCGGGTGGAGCACATTCCCCTCATGCACCTTGTTACCTGCCGCAGCCGCCACCTGCTCGCACAGGTCCATTAGGCCACCACCCAGAGCTGCAGGCCCACCCAGCATGAAGGAGGCAAAGCGGTCAGCTAGGAAGCCCCCAGTAGAGCTGGTAGAGCATGACCACAGCCAGCAGGCAAAAGGCCACCCAAGTGGGGAAAGCTGGATCCCTATAAGTGTCATGGCCATCCAGGCCCAGCAGAGATGAGGGGAGGCATGCAATCCTAGCTGGGACTCGGGGGCCATGGCACCAATGGGGATCTGGCTTTTCCCGCTCAGGATGGCCTTTTGCCTGCTGGTCCTGGGCGTGCTCTATCACCTCTACTCGAGCTTGCTAGCTGGCCGTTTCGCCTCCTTTCTACTGGGTGGGCCAGGCACTCTGGATGGCAGCAATGGCCTAATGGACCTGTGCAAGCTGCTGGCGGCACTGGCCTAAGGCGGGGCCAAGGTGCTTCAGGTGTGCGATGGGAACAGACTCCGTGTGTGGGCAAAGGGCAAGATCTACAAGGGGGATGAGGGGATGACCAGCAGTGACCTGCCCTCCAACCACAAGCAAAAACAGATGGGATGGAGTAGGTGTGTCCAGCGGTCTGCATCATGTGCCTCCCGCTCCCCTACTCCACCTGCTGGTGGAGGGCTGGCCTGGTATTTGCAGTGGACTGCAGAGCCCCAGAGTTGAGGTGCTAGCAGGCTGTGGCTGCTGACAGACATCGTTGGCCCCCATGTGCTCACTGGCCTCTGTGTGCCAGGGCCGAAGGTATCAGACAGCAGCTGCCCTGGCCCCTGCCTCGCCTTACCTTGCCCAGTGGCAATGACACTTCTGCCCTTCCCCCCTGCCTCGCCTAACCTCATCCCACAGGATGAGCCTCCTGTCTACGCAGCGGCGGATTTCCGCACAGGCGCAGGAGGCGCGCGCCTGGGGCCTCCATATTTCAGGGGCCTCCACGGCGGTGATCAGATCAGGCGCCCGCCTGGCAGAAGCCGCGAGGGTAAGCAGGGAGAGGTCGAGGGAGCCCTGCACACTCTGTACTTAGTCAGTCATGAAGAGAAGATTTGAGAGTGGAGCGGAGAAACGCAAAAAACAAAAGGAAAAAGAAAAACAGGCAAAACAACAAAGAAATTCTTTGG
>NW_015400142.1:5849-7077 GCF_001527695.2 Protobothrops mucrosquamatus
CAAGTTGCACTCTGTGTAGGAATCAGACATATTTTCTTGAGAAGGGACAAGTACTATTTTAAGTCCAACAAGAAAATTTTCGTAGATATGTGTAAGGGCAATGTGCATGCAGATTAGTAAAAACTAATTTTAGCTTTTACTGACAATCTTTTTTTAGAAGAACCAAGTTAAAAATAATGGAAGTTAAATAGAAGACATTTGGCAACTTCATAATCTAGCCTTTCAAATTTTCTGTTTGCTTGTCACAGTGATTTTGTGTGGGGAACTGTATAATTTAGCGAGAACTCAAGACGTACAGAATGTCTTTTATGGATGACTATAATTGTTACATTATCTCTCATGATATCTTTTAGATTTATAAATTTTGAACTTTGTACTTTCTTTCACTAAAGGATGGGTTTCAGAGCACTAATAATGTTTGAAGCACCTACCAGCAGATCCTTAGAATCTCCCATCACTCTGTGAATCACAATGGAGGCATCTTTGTCATCAGTTGCATGGACCCAGACAATTCAGTAGCCAGATAATATCAGCTGACCTGGGAAGTGCTGTCTTTCAAAGCAAATACTGAAAAAAGGCTGCAGTCTGATATTTAACAACTATTTTCATTGAGCTCAAAGCCATTTACTTCTGAGTAGTGTTAATTATAGACAACACAAGCCAATCAATATCTATTCCTCTATCTCTCTTTCTGCATCTGGCTAACAAACCAGTACAAATAATATAGTCAGTCTTCCATTGTCCCGAATTCTACTAAATATTCTTACCTGTACTTGATCCCAAAATGAAATAAAATAAATAGCTAGTCTTTTAGTTCATGTTTCTCTCTACATGTGTTTAGATAAATCGATCAGATGGTTTGCAAAAATAAGATGTATAGGATAAGGAGTCCTTTAGGGAAGATTAACCATGAAAAGAAATTTATTGAAACTCCATCTACTACAGATTTTCATCCACCTTGATGCCAATTGCCCTTGACGTGATGGCCCGATGCCTGGAGGCCGTGAGGGTCTGGATGGGGAGGAACAAACTCAGACTCAACCCGTCCAAGACCGAGTGGCTGTGGCTTCCAGCGCCTCGGCATAGTCAGCTGATTCCATCGCTGACTATAGGGGGCGAAACTTTGGCCCCCTCAGATCGGGTCCGCAACTTGGGTGTTCTCCTGGATTCACGGTTGACATTGGACGACCAGTTGTCGGCCGTGACCAGGGGAGCGTTTTATCAGGTT
>NW_015400142.1:11093-12195 GCF_001527695.2 Protobothrops mucrosquamatus
ACAGCACACTTCCTGGGTCTCATAAGCTGACATTATTCATTTGACAGGACCCAGAGCACACATGATTCTACCTGCTGCCACAGAATTGGGCAACAGTAATTGGAGACAAGCAGTCTTTCCGCTATTTCAACTCAAAACTATCTTGATCAATTTAGAATCAAACTGTAGCTATTAATGAAGATGAATGCAAAATAAAAAAGCTGCTCTGGTGAAAATGTAATTATTCCTTACCTTGATTTTTTTATGACACCGAGAAGCAAGCTACTAGTCACAATTGGGAAGGACCCGTGCTGAAATCATGGAAAATGTAGAAAAGGTGGAGTTAAATGGAGTCACGTCTTGACTCAATATAGACCCGTTTCCTGCTTGTTTATGTTCAGAATGAAAGAAACCAATTTCATTAGAACACATACTAGTGTCCTTCAAAAAATCCTGTTCCTTGACATCTGAGAAGTAACACACACGGGCAGAAATATTAGCTACTGACAGTGTATTAAATGAATGTATGAGTACCTCTATCAATAAGCAAGTTTTTTCTGATTTTGTTTACCTGCAGCACTGATTCAAGCTCCTGTTTATTGTTTTGTCCAAACGTGTTCTTGTTCTACAAATGATCCGTGAATGAACATTGCGATATGCAGGGTTTTTTTGTCGCCCTTTGCAATTCAAAAACTAAGCTGCTGTCGCTGAACAAGAAGACATGGTTGTATTCTCTCTGACCCTTAAAGGGAAAAGAGTGACTCCTCTAGCCTGGCTCCTACTACAATAGAGCCAGTTTAGCGTAGTGCTTAAGGTACATGGCTAGAAATGGGAGGTTATGAGTTCTAGTCCCACCTTGGGCGTGGAGCCAACTCTGGTGACAACGACTCTCTTTCTGCCCTAGGAAGGAACCAATAGTCCACGCAATCATGAGGAGGCAACACACACATACAAAGTTTCGTAATAGCTGTTCAAAATAATAATCTATGAACATAAGTCTGTTTATTTGCTCTTTGTACCTTGAATGAGTGTGTGTGTGTGTGTGTGTGTGTGTGTGTGTGAGAGAGAGAGAGAGAGAGAGAGAGAGAGAGAGAGAGAGAGAGAGAGAGAGAGAGAGAGAGAT
>NW_015400143.1:0-1817 GCF_001527695.2 Protobothrops mucrosquamatus
TGGCTGGCTCAGGAATTCTGGGAGTTGAAGTCCACCAGTCATAAAAGAGCCAAGGTTGCCTATCCCTGTCCTAAATCCTCCTGTTCTAAGCGGTGAGCCTCCAGGGGTGGGGAACCTTGGCTCCTTCATGACTTGTGGACTTCAACTCCCAGAATTCCTGAGCCAGCATGGCTGAGCTTGGAAACCTCTCCCTTACCCCTCAGCACGGCTGGCTCAGGAATTCTGGGAGTTGAAGTCCACCAGTCTTAAAAGAGCCAAGGTTGCCGACCCCTGGCCTAGCCTTAATCTGCAGTCTTACCAGCTGTGGGCCGCTGTTTGCACTGTGCGGAAAGGAAGACACCAGACAGCTTAAAACATCGATGTCGCCATTTCTTGGCTTCCTTGTTTAGCATTTTATTTTATTATCCTTATTCTCCTGGGCCCAACGTGGCTTCTACACGTACAAGGCGCACGTGGTGCCGTCTCCTCCATCCAAGTGACGGCACCCCCGTTACTTGCCACCCTGACGCTGAACAGAAGAGGAAGAGTAGCTCTAGGATTCAGATGTCCACTAAGAACCGAGAAACCTGGGAATGATAGGCAGGTTTCAAGTAGTCCCCCAGCTCTCCTTTGCTGACCCACAAGTAGTCCACTGTCTCCTTGGATGAAAGCTGGGGGCTGCCCTCCAAGAAGGCTTTGAAAAAGAACACTTTTCCTCCAGGGGTGGTCTCCGTGCGGATGGCCTTGGGGAACTTGAACTTGTAAAAGCCACAGGGTGCGTTTCCTAGGAACTTGGCCTGCATCTGGATTCCTTGGGAGGTTCAGAAGATGGAGAAGGAAAAAAAAAAACAAAGGCAGCAACCGGGTGAATACAATGAAAGCAAACAATATTTTCGTCCCTGTCCCCTACCCCAACCCCCTTTTTTTAAAAGCGCTTTCCTTCAATTCCAACATGCTTTTTAATATTGACTATGGAGGTTCTCAATCATTCAGATCATGGTGGTCCCAAAGGTATTTTTTCCAAAAGGTAACGGGACGTTCTTGATTGATTTGTTTTTCTTTGAAGATGTTTTGCTCCTAATCCAAGCCTCTTCAGTTGTTAACATTGACTTAGTTTCTATAGCACTAAGGCTTTCTGCCATGGTGGTGCAGTGATGAAAATGCAGACTCCGCCCACTGCCAGCAGTTCGATCCTAACCAGCTCAAGGTTGACTCAGCCTTCCATCCTTCCGAGGTGGGTAAAATGAGGACCCGGACTGTTGGGGGCAAGAGGCTGACTCTGTAAACCGCTTAGAGAGGGCTGTAAAGCACTGTGAAGGGGTATATAAATCTAAGTGCTATTACAAACTCTGCCCACTGCCAGCAGTTCGATCCTAACCGGCTCAAGGTTGACTCAGCCTTCCATCCTTCTGAGGTGGGTAAAATGAGGACCCGGATTGTTGGGGGCAAGAGGCTGACTCTGTAAACCGCTTGGAGAGGGCTGTAAAGCACTGTGAAATGGTATATAAGTCTAAGTGCTATTGCTATTTCAGGTTAACTCTGCCCTCATCCTGGAGTTCGATCCTGAGTGGCTCAAGGTCGATTCAGTCTTCCATCCTCCGAGGTCAATAAAATGAGGACCCAGATTGTTGGGGGCAAGATGCTGACTCTGTAAATCGCTTGGAGAGGGCTGTAAAGCACTGTGAAGCGGTATATAATTCTAGGTGCTATTGCTATTTAACTATGGTTACACTGCAACTGAATAGGATTCACACATCATGTTGTTCCATAAACCATGGCTCATGATGCACAATAGCTGGGTTCTCAAGAGGTTAACACACAAATAACAAATCGCAAGA
>NW_015400143.1:4789-6346 GCF_001527695.2 Protobothrops mucrosquamatus
TCAACTGGTCTTCCAGTGTCAGCCGTGGATCCAGGAGGACACCCAGATTGCGTACCCTCTCTGAGGGAGCCAAAGTTTCGCCCCCTATAGTCAGCGACGGAGTCAGCTGACTATACCTGGGAGCCGGCAACCACAGCCACTCAGTCTTGGAAGGGTTGAGCCTGAGTCTGTTTCTCCCCATCCAGACCCGTACGGCCTCATTTCAATACCCAATTCCCATCCAGTGACTTGCTTAAAACTGGACTGCCCAAGCAGCTTTCTACCGAATTCTCAAACCAGAATCTGCTTTTCTGTAATTTAAGTTTTTGTGGAATGTTGCACTCTGAAATGATAAAAAAAAAAAAAAAAAGATTGTGGTCTTTGCCACCTGACTTGAAAAATGCTGATTTCTCCTTCTCGAGCACATAGTTCTCCCAATTTCCATTCAGCTATAACCAAACATATTCAGCAAAGTTAGTGGGGAAAAGCATGGATATGAACCTGTTATGCGTGGGGCAGGTTTGAACTTCTGAAATTTCTGTTCCCATGCATCTTCAATATCTTGGACTAGGACAATCTTCTCGGGAATATCGTATTTTTCTTTACTCCTTTGACGCAGAAGCTCATCCTCTGCAAAACATCGCAGTTCATGGTCTGAATACAAGCTTTTCTCTACCTCTATCTGAAAAGAAAAACAAGTTGTAGATTCCAGCTTGCTTGTACACACACCTTAGAGTAACATTTGCAAACTTGGACCATCCCAAAGTCAGACATTCGTTTATGGTACAGCCTGTCATGCGATCCTAGTTCAGTAAATCACAATTAAATAAATTATGGCTTAGCACTATATATTGGTCCATCTAGTTTGAGATTCTTCAAAGCAGTAGTTCTCATGGTTTCATATTTTAAATCTCGCTGGTCACTCTACCAAAGAACTTAGAAGGCCCTTTCTTCATAGAAAGATATGTTAACAGGCATTATTGTACTTTCCAGTTATGGAAAGTTTTAGGAACATAATGTTGACAGTACTACTGTAGTTTAGATCAGTGCTTCTTAAACCTTTTGCTCCCAGGACCCCTTTCCTGAGCTTCTATTTGCATGGATATTTATCAACATGTATCGTATCAAAAATTAAAATTGACACATTCACAGACTCCGGTAAAAATAACAATATTAAACCCATTAGGTATTTACATAAACAAAATATTTTTCATGAAAAATTCCTGTATTTTTAACTAATACAAAATTGGGCGGGGGGGGGGGAAAACAGAGTGGGGAAAAAAACCTGAAAAAATTGGGGGGGGGGAGAGAAATAAGAGTATTTCCCTGTTGGTTTTCTTTTCAAAGCCGTTGGGGGAAAAACGGGAAAAAACCTCTGCCCCCCCCCCATTTTTTCAGGGTTTTTTTTTCCTGGCCTTCCCATCTCTAGGACTCCAGATGCCCGCAGCAGGACCCCCCCCAAAGCCCCATCGCCGGGCTCCCCCATTCATTTCCTTCTAGGGCTGAGACCCCAGCGGCTTCTGGAAGGACTGGCGCTGCCCGGTGCCCCAAGCAATAGGAGGGAGGGTCTTCCTCCCG
>NW_015400144.1:0-1703 GCF_001527695.2 Protobothrops mucrosquamatus
GCTTGCTTGTTCAAAATAATCCTTCCGAGGGGGCCTGTCCACATTCCCACGTTTTTTTATCGCGTGGAAACAAACAAACAAAAAAATCAAATCACACCGAGGGCTTCCTCCTCCTGTCTCCGTAAACATTTCAGAACAATTCAAAGTTGTCTTTCTTTCCAAGCTGACCCACATTCGCACCCCGAAACTCAACTCAACCCGGATCCCTCCAATTTGGCCATCTCGGTTTTTGCAAACCTGGGTCTCTTGTGATCTCGGCTAGCGCCAAGCTGGCTAGTTTTGGGGAAAGTCCCCATCGAGGAAGCCCACCAACCAGCTTCTTTTCCGGGGAGGGGGTCTTGTTTATGGTGGGGAGGGGGGTTGTATTAGAATTAAAGTTTTTTTGGGTGGGGGGGCTGGAATTTCCCTGCAAAGGGAAAAAGCATCTGGGCTCCTCTGGGTTGGCAGCTTGGTCCAGCTTTGGAAAGCAAGGGGGGGCTTTAAAAATTAAAGGGGGGTCCCTTGACCCCCTACCCTACCTTGTAGGCCACGAGCTGACTCAGCTGCGTGGGGTGGAGGGCCCCCACATCCAGGTTTTCCAGACCTGACGTGACGTCAACCATCTTGCCCGGCGGCAGCTTCCGTCCCTGGCAGAAGCTGTTGGTGCTGTTGCCATGGGGACGGTTGCTAGGGGTTGCAAGGCCTTGCCCGCAGAACCAGGCCTGTTCCAATACACCCCCCCCCTTCTGTTTTCCTTTATTATTATTATTATTTTCACCTCTTCTCCCCTCCCCCTTCCCACCTCCACTCTTCCTGCTTTCACACCTGGCTTTACAAGGAAAGCAAATTCCAAATGCAACCTCTGGGTTTGAAGAGAGCCGTGGGGCTGGGGTGGGGGGAGGGGTTGCATTAATTTTGCCCCCCCCCCACCTCACCCTTACCCCAATGCTGCAACTGGTCCTGAGCTCCTAATTCGGTTGCATCTGGCCTGCTGGGAACTTTTCCTCCTCCTGGAAAAAAAAAATGGCATTTATTTTGTTTTAACCTCTCCCCCATCTGAAAAAAAAAGCCACTCCGTTGGATTCTTTTTCACAGTCTTCCTCCCCCCCCCCCCTGTGGTTGTGACTTGCAAAAAGAGGCCCCCAATTGATGCTTTGGAGGCTGGGGTCGTGCAGGGTCCGAAGCCCCCCCCCACTGGCAACGAGGAGGCCTTCTTGTGCCACAAGCCAGGGTTAAAGTAAAACCAGGATGCACAAAGCAGATTCAGCGGCTGCTTTTGTTCTGGGTTTTTCAATCATGAATTGAGGGGGGGGTTGTTGTTGTTGCAAGCACAGTTGTCGATGGGCCGGCGAACATTTTGTGAGAATTCAGCCTTTCTCGCTCCCAAAATAAATTCAGGAGAAATAGCCTGGGGGGGGAGGGGAGGGTCAATAAAGAGGCAGAGGCACCATTCAGAGAAGGTTCCCAGACTCTGGCATGTTTCTGACACCGGGATGGTGGAAGGGAACACCCTTCCTTCCCTCCTTCCTTCCTTCCTTCCTTCCTTCCTTCCTTCCTTCCTTCCTTCCTTCCTTCCTTCCTTCCTTCCTTCTCTCCTCCCTCCCTTCTTTCCTTTCCTTCCTTCCTTCCTTCCTTCCCTTCCCTTCCCTTCTCTTCTCTTCTTCCTTCCTTCTCTCCTCCCTCCCTCCCTTCTTTCCTTTCCTTCCTTCCTTCCTTCCTTCCCT
>NW_015400144.1:4333-6345 GCF_001527695.2 Protobothrops mucrosquamatus
CCCTCCCCCTCCCTCCGCCCGGCTTTCTTCTAATTGTGATCTGGCCAGCTGTGTTTCAGCACCGCGGACAGCTCCTGAACAATGGGACTGCGCTGCCACTTAGGGACCCTCTGCAAATTCCGAACCGGGAGGAGGGAGGGAGGGAGGGAGGGGAGGAGGAAAGGAGGGGCGAGGGCAGGGCAACTCCCCCCCCTCCATTCCAGCCCCCCCTCCATCTCCAGGTCCCCCCTCCCTCCCCTCCTTCCCTCCCTGCCCTTGTCTCCCTTAGGGGAGGGTTTAAATCCACCTCTCTCCACCTTCCTGGTAGCTTCTCCACTTAAAATAAATTGTGGGTCAGGATGTCTCAGGCCAACATTTACATTTTGACCCCTTTCCCATTCCCACAGGCCACCGGCCCACTGGTGGGCTTACAGGCCGGGCTCTTGGCTCAGGACACGGGGGTTAAAAAAAGGGGGAAGCTACAGGCCTGTGTCTCTCGCCAAAAGACGGAGAGGGTGGTATCTATGCATTTTGTGGCAATGCAGTCTGTGGATGTTGTTGTTGTTGTCGGGTTTTTCACCATCCCGGAGGGAGCCAGGAAAAAAAAAATGCAACTTTAGAAGAGGCTGAGGAAGAGAGGCAGAAATAGGGACTGATGGTTTGGGGGAGGTGGGTTTCTTGGCACTCCCACGCCCCCTAAACTGGAACCCCCCAAATTTTCCGTCTGAAATGGTAGCTGAAGAGCCCGGAGAAATAAATCCGTTCAGCGAAAGAAAAAGACTTAGAAAAAGATGTTTATTTGGGTTGCCTTCCGGGAACGGAGGGAGGGGAATCAGCAGCTTGGAAATTTGTTAGAATTTAGGGGTTTATCACCCCACAAGCAAAATTTTGGGCTGTATATTCTGGGGAAGGAGAATAGTGACATTTCTCTGCCATTGGGGTGCTTAACGGAGAAATGGAGAATAATCGTGGCTGTTTAGAGGTGCGGATGTTTTTTTCTTCTTTTGTTTCGTTTTTTTAAAATTGATATATCCAGGGAGGCTCGTTGATAGCCAGAATGGTGCAATGGAGCTTCTCTTCTCAGAGATAGTCTACCTTGAATAAATAGAAAAGGAGAATTGCAGCTGTTTCTCCAAAGCATTTTTGTGGCCCCTGGATGGGTGAAACAAACTGGCATTTTTTTATTTTTTTGTCTCTGCGGCAACAGACTTTTCTAAGGCCTCTTTCAAGTGTTTGAGATGGTCTGGTGTTGTTGTTGGTTTTATTAATTCCCTCAAATCTTGGCTGTGCGTTACTGCCCAAAGTTCCTTTGGACCAGTATCACTCAGAGTGAAGCAAAGTAAACCCCTTTCAGTTCAGATTCCGGGCTGTGTGAATCCACAGCCCACATTTAACCCTGGCTAGTTGCACGCATGTTGATTTCCGAGCCGGGATCTGAAAATGTCTTTAAAAATTGCAGTTTTTAGTTCACCTTTTGGGCCTGAAAACACCCAGCAGTTGCGTTCCACCAGCCTCGCCCAGCTTCGGGCTGCAAAGCCACGTAAAATCTTATTTATTTGCTTGATTCCATTTTGCGGGCCTCCCGTCTCGCCACAGGGTAACCCCTGGGTGGCTTACAGTGTTAAAATACTATATGTAGGCACTCCTCGACTTACGACGATCGCGACAGAGGCCAACATTTTCTGTCGTTAAGTGAGACACTTGTTAGGCGTGCTTTGCCCTGTTTTGCCCCCTTCCTTGCTTGCCACAGCCGTTCAGTCACTGCAGTTGATAAGTTACCTCAGCCCTGGCTTCCCCCACTGAAGGTCAACAAAGGGGATCATGTCTCACACACACACACACACACACACACACACACCGGGACGACCATCCTAAATGAGAGTCAGTTGCTGAGCGTCTGAATGTTGATCAGGGAATTGTAATCGTGAAAAATGGTCATTTTTTTTCCCCTCCAGCGCCGTTGTAACTTTGAACGGTCACTAAACGAGCGGTGGGGAGGACTGGCTGTAATCCCCTTCCCCTCCCCCCCCCCC
>NW_015400145.1:0-1484 GCF_001527695.2 Protobothrops mucrosquamatus
TTTTACCAAGAAACATAGATAAGGCAGGCTGGAAAGATCAGTGCCCTCCTAATCATACCCAAGCACTCCGAGTTTGTTGGCAATGTCCATGTTGCTCTACCGGTTCATGGTGACCTAACCCTAACCCTAAGTGGAATTTTCCTAAATGGGATTTTCCCATGTATTTTACCAGGAAACATAGATAAGGCAGGCTGGAAAGATCAGTGCCCTCCTAATCATACCCAAGCACTCCGAGTTTGTTGGCAATGTCCATGTTGCTCTACCGGTTCATGGTGACCTAACCCTAACCCTAAGTGGAATTTTCCTAACTGGGATTTTCCCATGTCTTTAACCAGGAAACATACATACGGCAGGCGGAAAAGTCAGTGCTCCCTAACCATACCCAAGCACTCCGAGTTAGTTGGCAATGTCCATTTTATGCTCTACGGGTTCATGGTGACCTAACCCTAATCCTAAGTGGAATTTTCCTAAATGGGATTTTATCATGTATTTTACCAGCAAACATAGATAGTGCAGCCTAGAAAAGTCAGTGCCCTCCTAACCATACCCAAGCACCCCAAGTATGTTGGCGATGTCCATTTTGCTCTACGAGTTCATGGTGACCTAACCCTAACCCTAAGTGGAATTTTCCTAAATGGGATTTTCCCTTGTATTTTACCAAGAAACATAGATAAGGCAGGCTGGAAAGATCAGTGCCCTCCTAATCATACCCAAGCACTCCGAGTTTGTTGGCAATGTCCATATTGCTCTACCGGTTCATGGTGACCTAACCCTAACCCTAAGTGGAATTTTCCTAAATGGGATTTTCCCATGTATTTTACCAGGAAACATACATAGGGCAGGCTGGAAAAATCAGTGCCCTTCTAACTATACCCAAGTACTCAGAGTTTGTTGGCAATGTCCATTTTGCTCTACGAGTTCATGGTGACCTAACCCTAACCCTAAGTGGAATTTTCCTAAATGGGATTTTCCCATGTGTTTAACCATGAAACATACATAGGGCAGGCTGGAAAAGTCAGTGCTCCCTAACCATACCCAAGCACTCCGAGTTTGTTGGCAATGTCCATTTTGCTCTACGAGTTCATGGTGACATAACCCTAACCGTAAGTGGAATTTTCCTAAATGGGATTTTCCCATGTATTTTACCAGGAAATATAGATAAGGCAGGCTGGAAAGGTCAGTGGCCTCCTAACTATACCCAAGCACCCCAAGTATGTTGGCGATGTCCATTTTGCTCTACCAGTTCATGGTGACCTAACCCTAACCCTAAGTGGAATTTTCCCTAAATGGGATTTTCCGATGTATTTTACCAAGAAACATAGATAAGGCACGCTGGAAAGATCAGTGCCCTCCTAATCATACCCAAGCACTCCGAGTTTGTTGGCAATGTCCATGTTGCTCTACCGGTTCATGGTGACCTAACCCTAACCCTAAGTGGAATTTTCCTAAATGGGATTTTCCCATGTATTTTACCAGGAAACATA
>NW_015400145.1:5217-6345 GCF_001527695.2 Protobothrops mucrosquamatus
AATGGGATTTTCCCATGTATTTTACCAGGAAACATAGATAAGGCAGGCTGGAAAGGTCAGTGGCCTCCTAACTATACCCAAGCACCCCAAGTATGTTGGCGATGTCCATTTTGCTCTACGAGTTCATGGTGACCTAACCCTAACCCTAAGTGGAATTTTCCTAAATGGGATTTTCCCATGTCTTTAACCAGGAAACATATATAGGGCAGGCGGAAAAGTCAGTTCCCCCTAACCATACCCAAGCACTCCGAGTTTGTTGGCAATGTCCATTTTGCTCTACGAGTTCATAGTGACCTAACCCTAACCCTAAGTGGAATTTTCCTAAATGGGATTTTCCCATGTATTTTACCAGGAAACATAGATAAGGCAGGCTGGAAAGATCAGTGGCCTCCTAATCATACCCAAGCACTCCGAGTTTGTTGGCAATGTCCATTTTGCTGTACGAGTTCATGGTGACCTAACCCTAACCCTAAGTGGAATTTTCCTAAATGGGATTTTCCCATGTCTTTAACCAGGAAACATAGATAGTGCTCGCTGGAAAAGTCAGTGCCCTCCTAACCATACCCAAGCACTCCGAGTTTGTTGGCAATGGCCATGTTCCTCTACCGGTTCATGGTGACCTAACCCTAACCCTAAGTGGAATTTTCCTAAATGGGATTTTCCCATGTATTTTACCAGGAAACATACATAGGGCAAACTGGAAAGGTCAGTGGCCTCCTAACTATACCCAAGCACCCCAAGTATGTTGGCGATGTCCATTTTGCTCTACGAGTTCATGGTGACCTAACCCTAACCCTAAGTGGAATTTTCCTAAATGGGATTTTCCCATGTATTTTACCAAGAAACATAGATAAGGCAGGCTGGAAAGAACAGTGGGCTCCTAATCATACCCAAACACTCCGAGTTTGTTGGCAATGTCCATTTTGCTGTACGAGTTCATGGTGACCTAACCCTAACCCTAAGTGGAATTTTCCTAAATGGGATTTTCCCATGTATTTTACCAGGAAACATAGATAAGGCAGGCTGGAAAGGTCAGTGGCCTCCTAACTATACCCAAGCACCCCAAGTATGTTGGCGATGTCCATTTTGCTCTACGAGTTCATGGTGACCTAACCCTAACCCTAAGTG
>NW_015400146.1:0-1628 GCF_001527695.2 Protobothrops mucrosquamatus
TAGATCAAAATGGACATCGCCAACAAATTCGGAGTGCTTGGGAATGGTTACGAGGGCACTGACCTTTGTTGCCATCCCTATCTATCTTTCCTGGTAAAATACATGGGAAAATCCCATAGGAGGAAAATTCCACTTAGGGTTAGGGTTAGGTCACCATGAACTCATAGAGCAAAATAGACATCGCCAACAAATTCAGAGTTCTTGGGTATGGTTAGTAGGGCATATACCTTTCTAGCCTGCCCTATCTATGTTTCCTGGCAAAATATATGGGAAAATCCCATAGGAAGAAAATTCCACTTAGGGTTAGGGTTGGGTCACCATAAACTCATAGAGCAAAATGGATATCACCCAGAAATTCGGAGTGCTTGGGTATGGTTAGAAGGGCACTGACTTTTGTATCCTGCCCTATCTAACTTTCCTGGTAAAATACATGGGAAAATCCCATAGGAGGAAAATTCCACTTAGGGTTAGGGTTAGGTCACCATGAACTCATACAGCAAAATGGACATCGCCAACAAATTCAGAGTGCTTGGGTTTGGTTAGGAGGGCACTGACCTTTGTAGCCTGTCCTATCTATGTTTCCTAGTAAAATACATGGGAAAATCCCATAGGAGGAAAATTCCACTTAGGGTTAGGGTTAGGTCACCATGGACTCATAGAGCAAAATGGACATCGCCAACAAATTCAGAGTTCATGGGTATGGTTAGAAGGGCACTATGTATTTTACCAGGAAAGATAGATAGGGCAGGGTAGAAAAGTCAGTGCCCTTCAAACCATACCCAAGCACTCCGAATTTGTTGGCGATGTCTATTTTGCTGTATGACTATAAATTTCTCAATCCAGTAACCATTGAAGATCACAGTCCACTTTCCCTTATTTTGGATCTGCTAGACTCCTTTAAAAGGGTATGTGTTTTCACTAAATTAGTTATGAAAGCAGTTTAAAATTTAATTTGGATTAAGGTGGGTCCTTTGATATGTTATAACTAAGTTTGATACATAACAGTACCTTTTGGTCTAGTTAACTGCCCAATAGTCTTTTTCCAATTTATAAATGAGATATTCTCAGGCATTCTGAGCAAATACGAGATGACATTTTAATTTTTCCAGAAGATCCTTCTATGCATTCTACTCAGAAGAGAAATAGGTTGAGGTGCCTATGGAAATACAAACTGTAAGGTAAATTAGAAATATGGGTGTTTGATCTTCCTGCCTTGGATTATTTAGCTTACTGCTTTTTTTAGAGAGAAGGGTGCAGATGGATAGATAGCCAGTAATTGAAGTCCAGTTTGGTTTAGACCTAAAATCCCACCCAAATGCAAAACCAGGTACTAATTGTTTTCCCACTTCTCATTTGGGGAGAGGGTACTGTATTGAGGACTGTAAAAGAAATCCTGTCAGACCATATGTTTTGCCATTCTTACTTTAGATGTTTACACTCTTTGTCTAGACTAGTGGTTCTCAACCTGTGGTCTGAATTTACTTCAAACTATCCAGATAATCAAAAGATATGGAATCTATCTTGCAATGTATAACAAAGCTTATTCTAATGAATGTTAGTAATGATAGGGGATATAATTTGTTTGATTTATTTATCTGAATGTATATGGTGCCTATCTATCCAAGAAA
>NW_015400146.1:5336-6344 GCF_001527695.2 Protobothrops mucrosquamatus
TTTTTGCAAGCACTGCTTGTAAAATAATCATTTCTGGAATTGATTTCTGGTGTCGGGTTTTTTGTAAAGTTACTTTTTCTTAATAATTATGTCATAAATCTTATGATATTTGAGATTGTCAAATATTTTTTTAAAACTAGTTAAATGCAGTTTTAAAGAGAAACTTTTCAAATATGAAGATATAAGAAAAAGAATAGATTCCCCCCCCCCTGTTCTCTCTTGTTTTGTTTTGTTTTGTCAGAATGACAAAAGCAGCATTACACCATTGAACAGAATGCTCTACCACTTCTAGGTGGGCATGTAACACAATGATACATGTAGAAAAGGGATGAGTCTTGATGACCAGAATTTCCTTTGCTGAGCAAAGTAATTGTTAAGGGAATCATGCCTGATTTTACAAACTTTTTTGCCACAGTGGATAAGGGAAATAAGGCCATTGTTGAGAATTATGCAGTCATTAAGCAAATCTGAATCCCCTTCCTCCATTGACTTTGCTTGTTGGAAGCCAGCTGAGAAGATTTCAAATGGCAACCACACAACCCCAAGATGCTCCAACTGGTTGTAAGCACATGCCAGTTGCCAGGCGCTCTAATTTTGATCACATGGCCAAGCAGATGCTGCAACACTTATACAGGTGAAACTCGAAAAATTAGAATATCGTGCAAAAGTTCATTTATTTCAGTAATGCAACTTAAAAGGTGAACCTAATATATGAGATAGACTCATTACATGCAAAGCAAGATAGTTCAAGCCGTGATGTGTCATAACTGTGATGATTATGGCTTACAGCTCATGAAAACCCCAAATCTACAATCTCAGAAAATTAGAATATTACATGCAATCAATAAAACAAGGATTGTACATAGAACAATATCGGACCTCTGAAAAGTATAAGCATGCATATGTACTCAGTACTTGGTTTGGGCTCCTTTTGCAGCAATTACTGCCTCAATGCGGCATGGCATGGAAGCTATCAGCCTGTGGCACTGCTGAGGTGTTATGGAAGAC
>NW_015400147.1:0-1360 GCF_001527695.2 Protobothrops mucrosquamatus
CTGGATGGCCACCTACCTGACCGAACACCTGGACCCCTGGATCCAAGATAACGGAGGCTGGGTAAGCCTGGGCGAAGGACCGGGGCGGTGGCGGGTGGGACACGGGTGAGCGAGAGGGGTGCCCCCTTCCTTTCCCCCTATAAAATCAACTGTGCTGTACAGGTAGCCCTCGACTTAACCACAGTTCATTTAGTGACCGGCACTAAAAAAAAGGGGCCCGGGACCATTTTTCACACTTACGACCGTTGCAGCCTCCCCACGGTCACGTGATCTAAATTCAGACACTTGGCAACTGACTCGTATTTACGACGGTTCCAGCGTCCCGGGGTTGTGTGCACCCCTTCTGCGAGCTTCTGACGAGCAACGTGACTTTTGACCATTTTTCACACTTACGACCGTTGGTCGCGTGAGCAAAATTCGGACGCTTGGCCACCGTCTCGTGTTTGCGACGGTCGTGGCGTCCCCTGCGGGGGGTGTCACGCGATCCCCTTTGGCGGCCTTCCGGTCAGCGGAGGAAGCCGGATTCGCTTAACGGCCGTGGGACTCCCTTAACGACTGCGAGCGATTCGCTGAACGACGGTGGCCGGGAAAAGCCGCAAAATGGGTCCCAACTCACTCCGTCGCTTGCTTTTGTAGACGCAGACATTCTGCTCTCAACTCACATGGCCAGTGTCTCGCTTAGCAACATAAATTTGGTAGCCAACTGTGGTGGCAAGTCGAGGACTACCTGTATCTCTGGCAGCCCCTGATCCCCGGCGAGAGAGGGCCGATCGCGGTGGTGTCGCCGTGCGTAGTGGCATCCTTTTTTGTGGCACGTCCTTTCTGGGAATTCCTGCCTTCCCCCGCCCAAAAAAGGTGGGGGAAGAATCTGTGCCCTTTGCGTAAAATCCTCCACCTGGCATTTTTATCGGGGTACGCAGAAGCGGCCTGTGGGGTTGAGGGGGACCCCCCCAAAACCGCTTAATCGTTCAGTGACGAACCTCCCTCCGCCGGGATTTCCGATTTCCCTCGCCTGCCTTCCGTGCAAAGATCGCTGGGATCTGTTCGGGAATTAAAAGGTGGGAGGGGCTATCTTGCCCTTGGGACCGGCCCTAGGACCGCCCCCCCCTCCCCGGATCTTGTCCATTGGAACAGGATCAAAGGCTGCCTCACCTTGTTTGACCTGGCAACTGCTGTGGAGGCGGATAGAGGGAACGGTTGAACTTCGGTCTTGTGGCAAGGAGGGGAGAATGTTTGTAGCCCAAGGGTTGACCTGTGGGGTGTCCTGGGTGCTCTCTGAGCTGGGTGGTCTTCTTGCAGACCTTTTGTGACCCAACTTGGGAACATCATCAATGAGGAGGAGGAGGAGGAGGAGGAGGAG
>NW_015400147.1:4516-6344 GCF_001527695.2 Protobothrops mucrosquamatus
TTTTTCTTCCTCTCTCTCTCTCTCTCTCTCTCTTTCTTTCTCTTTCTCCCTGTCTTTCTTTTTCTCTTTTTCTCTCTCTTCCTCTCTCTCTCTTTCTCCCACTCTCTCTCCTTCTCTCTTCCTCTCTCTCTCTCTTCTTTCTTTCTTTCTTTCTTTCTTTCTTTCTTTCTTTCTTTCTTTCTTTCTTTCTTTCTTTCTTTCTTTCTTTCTTTCTTTCTTCTGGTTCCCCCCCCCCTCCAAACTCACCCTAACCTCCAGCTTCTGAGATTAATCCTGGACCCAGTGGAGATTTCCACTGTCGCTCTGGGTGACGATGGGGCCCGTCTCCTGGAGACCGAGGCGATAATGTAATCTGATTTTGTCAACCAGCTCCCTGGGGGGATTTAGATTAAATTGCCGGATGGAAAGTCACCGGCCCTTGCTTGTCAACGCGGGGGGGGGGGGGGGAGAAGGAGTGGGGAGGGAAAAAAAACAAAACAGAATACAGAATAACAGAGCTGGAAGGGACCTCGGAGGTCTTCTAGCCCAACCCCCTGCTTGAACGGGAGATCCTCTGCCATTCCAGACAAGTGTCTGTTTTGGAAAACCTGCAGGGATGGAGCACCCACAGCTTCTGGAGGCAGGTTGTTCCACTGGTGAATTGTCCTCAATGGCAGGAAATTCCTCCTTAGTTCTAGGTTCCTTCTCTCCTTGTTGAGGACTACCTGTAACAGAGTTGGAAGGGTCCTTGGAGGTCATCTAGTCCAACCCCCTGCTCAGGCAGGTAACCCTATACCATTTCAGACCAATGGCTGTCCAGTTTCTTCTTAAAAACCTCCAGTGATGGAGCATTCACCGCTTCTGGAGGCAAGGAGTTCCACTGGTTAATTGTTCTAACTGTCAGGAAGTTTCTCCTTAGTTCTAGGTTGCTTCTCTCCTTGATGAGTTTCCATCCGTTGCTTCTTGTCCTGCCTTCAGGCGCTTTGGAGAACAGCTTGACTCCCTCTTATTTGGGGCAGCCCCTCAAATACTGGACTATTGCCATCATGTCACCCTTAGTCCTTTTCGTTAAACTGGATAATCCCAGTTCCAGGAACTTGAGGATTTAACAGAATAAGGGTTGGAAGGGACCTTGGAGGTCTTCTAGTCCAACCCCCTGCTCCAGCAGGAGACCCTATGCCATTTCAGTCAAATGGCTGTCCAATCCCCTCTGAAAAACCTCCAGTATTGAGGCACTCACGATTTCTGGTGGCAAGCCGTTCCACTGATTGATCTCACGGATAGGAAATTTATCCTTACTTCCAGGTTGCTTCTCTCCTGGATGAGTTTCCATCCGTTGCTTCTTGTCCTGCCTTCAGGGGCTTTGGGTAATAGGTGGACTCCCCCTCTTCTCTGTGGCAGCCCCTCAAATATTGGAAGACTGCTATCCTGTCACCCCTGGTCCTTTTCTTCCATAGACTAGACCAGGGGTAGGCAACCTTGGCTCTTTTATGACTGGTGGACTTCAACTCCCAGAATTCCTGAGCCAGCCACGCTGAGGGGAAAGGGAGAGGTTTCCAAGCTGAGCCAGGCTCGCTCAGGAATTCTGGGAGTTGAAGTCCACCAGTCATAAGGGGGCCATAGTTCCTCCATGCTGGCTCAGGAATTCTGGGAGTTGAAGTCCACGAGTCATGAGGCGGCCATAGTTCCCTCATGCTGGCTGAGGAATTCTGGGAGTTGAAGTCCTCAAGTCATGAGGGGGCCATAGTTCCCCCATGCTGGCTGAGGAATTCTGGGAGTTGAAGTCCACGAGTCATGAGGCGGCCATAGTTCCCTCATGCTGGCTGAGGAATTCTGGGAGTTGAAGTCC
>NW_015400148.1:0-1829 GCF_001527695.2 Protobothrops mucrosquamatus
CTTGAATTTTGATCGGGTGGCCACAGGGATGCTGCAGCGGTTGTGAGAAAAACGGTCCGAAGTTGCTTTTCCCAGTGTCGTAACTTTGCACGGTCGCTGAATGAACCGTTGTAAGTCGAGGACTGCTGTCGTCGGCTGATGGTGGACAGTAGAGGAAGGTCTCTTCTGACTTTGGAATTTGAGCTTCGAGGGTTCCTCAAAAGATGGCGGAAGGCCACCAGGTTTGTTCATTAGAGCTTGGCTCCAGCCGTAAGGACATGTATCTCAAGCCCGGACATGCTGCGGGCGAGCTCAGCTCTGTCCCTCACGGAGGTGAACACGCATTTTGCATTCCTTTTGCACAATCTTGTAGCACATTGCACCATGCCCCCTTTTCCTGTTTGATTCATGCTGCGCATGGAACAGCCACTGGAGAATTTGGGGCGACGGCCCGCTTCTCGCAAAGAGCAAATGTTTGTTCATTCGCTCGTCTGTCCCCTCCGGTGAGGGAGGATGGGTGAAGTTTCGAAATAGCAGGCCACAAAGGACCAGGCCCTGTTTTACAATCCCTTTGAAAAACCGGCCGTGAAGTCTTCTCTGCAGGGTGCTCTACAGTGGTTTTAAACCATCGTTTCCCTTCTCCGCCCCGTTTGCCGCCTTTCTCGCCACATTTAAGTGAATCACTGCAGTTGACCCGGTCGTTCAGTGAATCTGGCGTCCCCGTTGACTTCGCTTGTCGGAAGGCCGCAGAAGGGGAATCACGTCCCGGGCCACAGCAACCGTCATAAATATGAGTCAGTTGTTGCCAAGCGTTTGAATTTTGATCACGTGACCGCGGCAATAGTCCTAAGGGTGTAAAACGGTCCCAAGTCCCTTTTTTTCGGTGCTGTTGTCACGTTGAAATGTCAGTAAGCGAACTGTTGTAAGTCGAGATCAACCCCGACTGCTCTTTAGAAGGCCAGATCCTGAAGTTGAAACTCAAGTCCTTTGGCCACCTAATGAGAAGAAGGAAGGACTCCCTGGAGAAGAGCCTGATGCTGGGAAAGATGGAGGGCAAGAGAAGAAGAAGGGGGCGACGGAGAATGAGGGGGCTGGATGGAGTCACTGAAGCAGGAGGCGTGAACTTAAATGGACTCCAGAAGATGGTAGAGGACAGGAAGGCCTGGAGGAACGTGGTCCATGGGGTCGCGATGGGTCGGACACGACTTCGCCACTAACAACAACAACATTTAATAAAACAACTCTAGTGGAGGTCGTTTATTGATCGGTCAGTCCGTCCTTCTCCTGCCGGGCGGGTGGTCCAGACTCCTGGAGCCCGGGCTCTGTTCCCGCACGAGGGGATTCTTTCCCTCTCAGCTCGCCCCTTGGCACACCGGCCACTGCTTCCCCTTGGGGGCCAGAGAAGGTCGGTGGCCGCAAGCTGGGGGGGAGGGCCACGCGGGGGCCGAGGGCTTTGGGTCTCAAATGGGGCTGGCAGAACGCGCCCTTCTGGATCCGGTGTGGAGATCGCAGGCTCCCTCCTGATGCCAAGCACCACCCGGGACCCAGGCGGGCACATCGACGTTTCCGAGGGGTGGGCGGTCAGCGGGGTTCGAGGGTCATGAATTGGGGGGGCTGTTGGAGAGTCGCCCAGCTGGGAGAGCTTTTGTCAGGGCTGTCTGGTTTCTCTTTCCTCCTTCCCTTTCTCCTATCATTCCTTCCTTCCTCCCTCCCTCCCTTCTTCCTTCTACCCACTCTCCCTCCCTCCCTTTCTCTTATCCTCCCTCCCCTCATTTTTCTTCCTTCTTTCCTCCCTTTCTTCCTTGCTTCCTTCCTTTTCTCCCTCCCTCCCTCCTGTCTTCCTCCCTCCC
>NW_015400148.1:3154-6344 GCF_001527695.2 Protobothrops mucrosquamatus
CCTCCCTCCCTTTCTCTTATCCTCCCTCCCCTCATTTTTCTTCCTTCTTTCCTCCCTTCCTTTCTCCCTCTCCCTCCCTCCTCTCATTTGTCTTTTTCTTTCCTCCCTTTCTTCCTTCCTTTTCTCCCTCCCTCCCTCCTCCCTCCCCCCCTATCATTCCTCCCTCCCTCCTGTCTCCCTCCCTCCCTCCGATTTCTCTACCCTGCTTAGCTATTCACACAAAGCACCGACATATTCCCCAGGGGTGATGCTATTACCTGGGAATGTCTGGAAGAGGCTTCTTCCTACTTCAGGGATGAAGGCGGAGGAGGCCAAAGGCAGGGGAGAACATCCGAAGCTCGGTGTGCAGCCCCCATTTCCCTCCCCAAGGGTCCCTGCTCGTCCCCCTGCCCACGTCACCCGAGAAGCCATATGGAGTGGAGGGAGGCTAACTCCGGGGCCAAGGGGAGGCGAGCCTAGTAGCTTTCAGTGCTTGGCTAAGAGGACATGTTCAAATATTGGGGGCTTTTCATTTCTCTGCATAGATCTCAAAACAGTTCGTGCATATATGGGGCTGTTCCATGCAAAATCGTTCCCGAGAAACTTCAGATTGGGTGCACTATCAACCTGTCGCTTATTTTTCCAAATGTTCCTTCTTTATCGCAAAAATCCTGAGCCGTTTGAATCATCTGTCAAGTTAATTCATCCTTTACCGTATTTAGTTTTTGTGGAATGGATAGAAACCAAAGACGCTAAATCTGCTTGCAGGCGTTTGCGGATTTCTGGCTGGGACCGAAATGGGGATTTTTTATTTTTTGCACACAATTCAGAGATATTCTTGCACTTCTTCAGAGATAATTTTTGCTTCGTGCAGATAGTGATAATTTAGGCACACCCGGCTTGGTTGGCTTACCTTTAAGGCTTCTTTCTGTGTCGCAGCCAAGGTGCAGTCACTTTCTCTACCGTTCCTTTTTTTTTTTTTTGCGGCTGGATCTCTTTATAAAAAAACAGCGGCACTTTAAACCTGTTTTTAGCCAGTTTCTTTCTCAGCAGGCAGCTGGCTTTGAAAGCTTGTAAGCCGGCGCTGATCTTGGCTTCTCAAAGTGACAACCTCCCGCTGTGGTAGGCCAAACCGAACACCGGGAGGGCTGTGTTTGTTAGAACTACAAAACTGCGAAGCTGGAAAACAGGGATGTGGGAAGCCCGACAAAGAGTGCGAAGGGTTGGGACGTTCACACGGACGGGAGTCTCTGCCTGCCGATGGGACCCCGAGCCCCAAACCCAACAAGATTTTTTCCCCACCTTGGCTTTTCTCCCATCTTAGAGCTGCTTTGTGTTGATTCTGACAGTGAGAACAATTAGCGAGTGGAACAGCTTGCCTCTAGAAGTTGTGAGTGCTCCGACGCTGGAGGTTTTGATGAAGAGATTGGAGACAGCCACTTGTCAGAAATTGTGTAGGTAGCCCTTGGCCACAATTGAGCCCAAAACAAGCTCAGAGAGCACCAATGATCTTACAGTCCTCCTCCTCCTCCTCCTCCTCCTCCTCCTCCTCCTCCTTTCTGCAAACTCAGTTCTAGCCCTGATGGTTGTTAATTGACTTTGTTGGTCAGAAGGTCCCCCAAAAAAAGGGGAGATCCTGTGATCCCGGGACACTGCGACCGTCATAAATACAAGTCAGTTGCCGAGCATCTGAGTTTTGATCACATGATCATGGGGGTGGCTGCAATGGTCATTAACTCTGAAAAACAATGACTTTTTCAGCGCCGTTGTGACTTCGGTCACTAAACGAACTGTTGTAAGATGGAAACTAACCCAAAGAGAAAAGCAAGCTAGAAATAAGGAGAAATGTCCTGACAGTGAGAACAATTAACCAGTGGAACTGCTTGCCACCAGAAGTTGTGGGTGCTCCAACACTGGAAGTCTTTAAGAAGAGACTGGACAGCCATTTGTCCGAAATGGTGTAGGGTTTCCTGCCTGAGCAGGGGGTTGGACTAGATGACCTCCAAGGTCTCTTCCAACTTTATTATTATTGTGGATCATCACACAGTCAGCCAGATGTTCAGACTGGATTTGGCATTTTTGTCTACCTATCGAGTCCTTCCCAAGGACCTGGGATAGGCAGATGTGGATGTTTGATGGTGTTACAGTTATCGTCTCAGGATGGAAGCAGTTCCTAGTAAGGCCGCCTTTTGCAATTGACTAATGGCGAATTTGTCAATGCCGATGATGGTGTTCAAGTGGTGCTCCAGTTGTTTTGGGATTGCACCCAAGGCGCCTATTGCTATTGGTACCACCCTTGCTTGTCTTTGCCACAGTCTTTCTATTTCTATTTGTAGGTCTTTGTATTTTGTGATCTTCTCCAGTTCTTTCTCGTCTATTCTGCTGTCTCCAGGCACTGCCACGTCCACTATCCAGACTTTTTTGTTTTTCTTATCGACAATTGTTAAGTCCGGGGTGTTATGTTGCAGGTGCTTGTCTGTTTGAATTCTGAAGTCCCAGAGCAGTTGTTGTTGTTGTTGTTGTTGTTGTTGTTGTTGTTGTTGTTGTTGTTCTTCTTCTTCTTCTTCTTCTTCTTCTTCTTCTTCTTCTTCTTCTTCTTCTTCCTATTATTATTATTATTATTATTATTATTATTATTATTATTATTATTATTATTATTATTATTATTATTATTATTATTATTATTATTGTGGATCATCGCACAGTCAGCCAGATGTTCAGACTGGATTTGGCCTTTTTGTCTACCTATCGAGTCCTTACCCAGGACCTGGGATAGGCAGATGTGGATGTTTGATGGTGTTACAGATCTCATCGCAGGATGGAAGCAGTTCCTAGTAAGGCCACCTTTTGCAATTGACTAATGGCGAATTTGTCAATGCCAATGGTGTTGTTGTTGTTGTTGTTGTTGTTGTTATTATTATTATTATATAATAAACCTGCTGAAGCTGAGGAGGGAGAACATGCCAAGAACAGGCAGCTCATGAAATCAGCTTACGTTGCAATTTCCCTTCTTCCAGCACTACAATCCCCATAACTCCCAGCTGGGAATGCACATGGGGTTTGCTTGTTTTTTAAACTTGATGGCTGTTTGTTTCTGCCGCTCGCTCGCTGTTTGCCAAGAGGGAACATCATTTCCAGGCAAAGAACTGCCCATAAAAATCGTCTCCTGTGCTTTTTGTTTTGCCAGCTGGAAAACACGGAGATGTCCTTA
>NW_015400149.1:0-1553 GCF_001527695.2 Protobothrops mucrosquamatus
CTGTAATTCATACACTTTGAAAGTACCAGGATGGGGCAGGGAATACTAATGTTTGAATTAAAATAAAAATCAGTGATTAAAGTGTATCTTTCAGTGTACAATATCAATAGATCACTATAACTACAATATTATTAATGCACATTTTTTTCTGAAAAACATACAGTTCTAACGAAGGGAGAATCCCACTTCCATAAAAACTTGGAATCAAACCAATGTACAATGCACTGATCATGTTACCTAGTGTGGTAATGAAAGGATGAGGATGAATTAACCATCACTAGCACCCACTACATCTCATCTTCTAGACAGCTTTGATCAACCAAGAGGGTTGGTCAAATTTAATTCACAGGAGGCTGCACTTGCAGTTTCAAACACCCTGTCTACTTCCCTCAAGAAAACTATGTCTAATATGTTCCTCCTGCTTCGAGTAGGACTCTGGTGGCCATGAACTTCTGAGTTGCTTTTGAGGCCTGTCCCGGGGGCGGCAAATTCAAGTCCCCTAAGACTATCAGTCTGGGGAATTTCACAGGCAACTCTTGAGATGGCCTTCAATATCTCAGGTAGGAAGGTTGTTACGCAGTATAGAGGTTGGCACAGTAGCAACAATCTCAACTCAATCCAACAAGCCTAGTTTCAGAAACAGGATCTCATAACCTGCAACTTGTGCAGCAATGTCCCTGAAGACCAACAGAGACTCTCAGATGACAACTGCTATTCCCCTCCACTTGCCCTGGAACTTGGCTGTTGCCATACCTGTATTTGGCAAGGCACATTGCAGAGAGAGCCTAACTGGGTCTCGGTAATGCATACCAGATTGGCAGTTTAACTTGGCATTAAATGGAAATGCTGTGCTAGAAAGAGGAATAGCTTCCATGTACACAAGGTAATCAAAAGATGTTTTTGGAAGGATTAGTGTTGAAGAAGGGTTGGCACTGTAAATTAGCTATTGCTTTGCGTGTTTCCTTAGTAATGATTCATTACCAAGGAATACTGACAAAATACATCTTAAAAATACATTCCTGGAATTCATCAGTTATTTGCATAATCTCTTTTATAATCTTTTCTCAAGAGCTCTGATATTAATAAACTGGCATTAAACTCTTGTTGAGACAAGTAATTCTAATACACAAGAATTTGGCTGCTCAAAATTCAGATTGTTTTTGCTTTTTATCTCCAATCAGATGTCTGCATCAGGTGGAGTCAATGGATCGGCATTTTGTATATTAGTGAACTCCGGAAGTGCAGAAACTTCTATAATTCCCAGCTAATAATGACAACACTGGCCAGTTTATATTTATAACTGATGTAAAGAAGATTGAAAGCTACTTTTTAATATCTTTTTTCTTTTCTGTTTTTTTTGCTACTATTTTTCTTTTTGCATCTTTAATTTTTTCTTTCCCTATCCCTTTTTTTTCTCTATTGTATTTTGTATTAGTCTTACTCTTGTGTTTCAAATTTTCAGTAAATCATGTAAGGAAAAAAAGAATAGAAAGATTACAGCTGGCACTATTTTTTTAATTTTTAATACATAATAAATTGAACCAGTCCTACAA
>NW_015400149.1:5239-6343 GCF_001527695.2 Protobothrops mucrosquamatus
TGGCTTTTAATTTGGTTTTATGGGGTTTTTTTTGTTTTTTGATGTATTTTGTTTGTATCTGTTTTAATATGCTGTGCACCGCCCTGAGTCCTACGGGAGAAGGGCGGTATATAAATTAAATTATTATTATTATTATTATTATTATTATTATTATTATTATTATTATTATTATTATTATTATTATTATTATTATTATTATGTGGAAGTAAAGATCCATGAAGGTAATGACATTATATACATACATATACACATCTGCAGAGACATATGTACTGTATAAATACTACACAAAATATTAGTCTCCGTGACTGATTTATTGATATTTTAACATCTTAATTGTGAAAGGGGTGATAAAGTTTATTATGGAGCTTCAACTCTGTGATGGTTGGGTGACAATAAGCCCAAGTGAACATATCAGCCATATTTCGAAGCAAGCATGGTTTCAATTATGAACTAGATGCCAATGCAATTCTCCTCAGGGCCATAAAATCGTTGTGCTTCCATAAGGATTGGCATGTCTTCCCAGAAAAAAAAGTTATGTTAAATCCAATAAGAGGACTGTATGTTTCTACACACAAATTGCACATCAAAGCAATACTCTGGTGATAGTTATTTTGAAGGCATGCTTCCCTCTAAATGGAATCTAGTTTGGAAAATAATTCAGATCAGAAAATAGCCCCATTAGATTATACAAACACTGACAACATTTTCTGATGAAGATACAGCCAAAACATATGGGGAAGCAACAGCTGGAAGGGGAAAGGGAGAGGGAAAGTGCAGGTGGGACAAAGGCTATTAAGTGATAGGACTGAGCAAGCTGAAAGGGCCAATTTTGAACAGAGGGGCTTGTCACCTCATCTTTGGTATTCTGGGGTTGAGGATAAGGAAGACTTATCCTTCAACTAACACAAGTCAAAAGAGCAAGAAAAACTTTGCCAGCTTTAACTCATTATTTAAAAATGAACACCCAGGACTAGACTTAGATGATAGAATCATCAAAGATGGAAAGGAATTTTTAAAAGATGAAAACTTTAATTGTATAATATTGTTGCATTATTCCACTTTTTTCCCTTTCCCATTTTTATGTTTCGTTTTTTTAGCTTTTAT
>NW_015400150.1:0-1268 GCF_001527695.2 Protobothrops mucrosquamatus
GAAAAAAAACAAAACCGAAAACTGGACTTTTCCCGGAGTTTTTAACTGGGAATATTGTTTCGAGGGAAAAAAGAAGGGCGTTAGAGGTCGAGCCGTATTCAAACGAGCGACTTAAAATAATAATAATAATAATAATAATAATAATAATAATAATAATAATAATAATAATAATAATAATAATAATAATAATAATAATAATAATGATGCCCGGATCGGATTTACTCGGGAGGAGAAACGGAAAGAAAACGAGTAAATCGAAGAAGACTTCAAAGGGTGCGACCCCCTTTTTTTCGGTGTGTGTGTGTGTGTATGTGTAATGAAAATAGCAGTGGGAATCAACGAACGAAGACGCCTACTCGCAAGCAAACCGGCGTTCAGTTTTTTTCAGAGGCTTCTTGAAGGCAGTAAAACAAACCAACAAACCAGAACGCTTTAATTAATTAAATCTCCACCGACTTCGGAACTAGATTTTGCCCGAGGAAGCGCCAAGGCCTCAATCGGCTACGAGTTAAAACCGAATACTCGATTTTTTTCTTCTTCTTCCCAAGTAAAAAAGAAAAAAGAGAAAAAAAAGGCCGCAGCTCAAAGGAGCCGGAATTAGCAGGAAGTAACAAATTTCTCCCTTGAAGTCAGAGGAACTACTTTTTTTCCCCTTTTTTTTTTTTTTAAAAAAATCAATTAACGGCTTGCTTTGCTCAATTGTGGTTCCTAGGAAATCCAACTCAATAAAAAAAATAAAAATAAAAATAGTCCCAGTACGGTTCGGAGCCCTTCCAACTTTATTATTATTATTATTATAGAACCAACTTAAAAGTTGATTTCACGCCCGCGTAAATTGGACTCTATGGGTCGATAGGAAGTGTGTGTGTGTGTTGAAGGGGGGGGGGCAAAAATAATAATTAAAAAAAATAGGGGGAAAAAGAAGGCCCGGTCCTCGGTGGTGTCTCCCCGGAGGCGTCTGGCGAGGGTTGGCTTTTCTGCAAAGCAAGCCCGCCTGTGTTTTTGCGGCTTGAAAAGAAGCGCTTTTGCTTGGAGAGTAAAAAAAAAAAAAACCGCGGAAAGAACCAGGCAAAAGCCGAGCGCCAAAGGAAGCTTTCGGGGGTGCAAGATAATACACAAGTATAAAAAAAAAAAAGACCGGAGAGGGTCACACTTTTGTTTTGGTTTTTTTTTTGCAAGGCCCTTTCGAGAAGGAAAAGGGGGTCCCAGATTAAAGCCCGATCAAACTTTTCTATAAAAGTCGGGGGTGGGGTGGGGTGGTAGAAGGG
>NW_015400150.1:4045-6342 GCF_001527695.2 Protobothrops mucrosquamatus
TACTTCCACTTTTTTTCTTTTTCTTTCATTTGTGAGAATATTTTTTTGGGGGGGGGCAGACCTTCCAGGCGAGCGTTAAAGATGACATGGGGAGGAGGAGGGGGGGAGGGAGGAAAAGGTGGGAGGGGGGGACCCCTGGCAAGGAGGGAGGAATTGGACTTTCAGATTACTTCCACTTTTTTTCTTTCTTTCATTTGTGAGAATATTTTTTGGGGGGGGGCATTCTGCCTCTCTCTCTTCTCTCTCTCTTGTCCCTGCCCCCCCCCAAGAGTCAGGAATAGGTGAGTAAAAAAAGTGCCTCGGTTACTCATTAGGACTGGGTGCCAATCAGCACGCCCCCTCCCCTCCCCTGGCCTCCCCCCCCCCGAGCATTTCCAGAGATTTCCCAAAGTAAAGTTCGCGTCGGGGAAACTTCAGCCTTACGGATCTCTCTCTCTCTCTTTCTCAACCTTTTTCAGCTTTTCTTTTCTGCCTGCTGGTTTTCAAAATAAGGGCTTGGGGGGGGGGGGAGGGCGCAGGACCCGGAGGGGCGATCCTCTGCCCGAAAGCTTTATTTTTGAACCGGGGCCGGTGGAACTCCCGGCGACTTTTTGTTTTTCTCCGGATAAACGCGGGTTTGGGGACCGGGGTTTGCGGGTCCGAGAGAAAAATTGCCTGTTAAGCGCTCTCGGACGTTTGATCATGGCGGCCTTTTTACACGTCTACTCGGAAGTAAGTCCTTGTTCCCGGCGAAGTAAAAGATGGAGCCTGTTCTTCCTCGCGGCATTCTCCTTCCAACTTGTTTTTTTTTTCCTTCTTCCCCTTTTTTCTCCTCGGATTTTTTGTCTCTCTCTTTGTTTCGATGTTTTTCATATTTTTCCTCCCTTTTTTTGGGGGGGGGGCGACGTTTGTAGTTGTTTCAATGTCTTTAATCAAGAAGCTTTATTCCATAAGCTCTCTATTCTTTTCTCCTTCCAGACCCTATGCATCCAATTTGTCACCATTTTTTTTTCCTTGTGCAAAAAAAAAAAAAGTAGATTCAAGCCGATTGGTTAAACCAACTGGCGGGTTATTTTATTTGGGTTTTGAACAGATAACAATCCCCTTCCCAAAATACTCAAGACGCCTAATAACACGTCTGGAGTTCAGTTTTTTGTTGTTGTTTTTTTACCCTTTAGTTGGTCTACAATGTTATAAGCGTTTCTCTTAGGGGAATCAAGTTTTCCGAGCTAGATTCGAGTTTACTTCTGGAAAGTTGAACTGACAGATACATAAATTGTGTCGAAGATGAAATCCGGAACGAACATTTTAAAATTCCTCCCTTCCACCATATGTGTATTTTGATTTAAGGAAGAGGATAGTCGGAGTGAAGGACTCCCACCAGTTTTTAGGGAATATTCTTCGACGGACTAGTGGGGGGAAAAAATCAGCTTTTTTTCCCAATTCGGTGCGGCAATCCTATTTAATTAAACTTTACTCTTCTCGTTGACTGTGTTCCGACAAATACGTCCTTCCACCTGATCATTTGTCAGCCCGCTGCGTTCACACAACCCAGACCGTTTGGTTCCTTTAGGGGGGCAATGCATAGCGACCCCCGGAAAAATGGGTTTAATTTGGCAACTCGGAATAAGCGCTAAAATACTAAATGGATTTGGCTTTAGGCGTTTTAGCAAAAGGTGGAAGAAAAGTAATGCGAAATTCTGTTTTGATTCTCTCTGTTCGATTCTTTTCCTTTCAGTACTTGGACCCTGATCTCTTAAAAGGGACCAAGTTTCAACCCAGCTGGTCAATTTCCAGAAATCCCCGAAACTGCTTTAACTAAAGGTAGGCCTCTCTCCTTAAGCAACCAAACAGACCAGGATCGACCAATATCGGCCCCACTTCGCTTTCAGCGCCCCAAATTCCGGCGGGTTTCTTTTTTGGGGGGGGGGGGAGAACTGCTTCTCGTTTCTCTTTCCAAGAGAGTTAAATTCGCTTTGAGAAAACAGGGGAGCCTCAAAAGCCTTGAGGAGCTGCCCCCCCCCGGGAAATGGGGTGATAAACCAGGATTGTAATGGTCAATGGCCAAAAAGGTTGCGGGGTAAAAAAAAATAATAATAATGGCCCAAAGTCCTCTCTCTTTTTTTTTTTTTTTTTTTTAGTTTAAGTAATAAATGTTTAATCAAAATTTTTACATATTATTAATAGCATTCATTTGGCCAAACATCTCTACGGTTGTAATATCCTACTGTATATAAAGTGGGAATGTATCAAGTATATACTATGAAAGTGCAAATACCATTTTCAAGATTATAGTAGTTTTGTTTTTCTCCTTTTCG
>NW_015400151.1:0-1036 GCF_001527695.2 Protobothrops mucrosquamatus
CATAGGTTGCTCAGGATAGAAAAGTCAGTGTTCTCCAAACCATATCCAAGCACTCCGAATTTGTTGGTTATGTCCATTTAGCTTTCAGGGTTCATGGTGACCTAACCCTAGCCTTAAGTGGAAATTTCCTCCAATGGGGTTTTCTCATGTATTTTACCAGGAAATATAGATAGCGCATCCCTAAAAAGTCAGTGCCCTCTTAACCAAACCCAAGCACTCCGAATTAATTAGCAATGTCCATTTTGCTGTCCGAGTTCATGGTGACCTAACCCTAACCCTAAGTGTAATTTTCCTCCAATGGGATTTTCCCATCTATTTTACCAGGAAATATAGATAGCACACGATAGAAAAGTCAGTGCCCTCTTAACCAAACCCAAGCACTCCGAATTAATTAGCAATGTCCATTTTGCTGTCCGACTTCATGGTGACCTAACCCTAACCCTAAGTGGAATTTTCCTCCAATTGGATTTTCCTATCTATTTTACCAGGAAATATAGATAGAGCAGGCTAAAAAATTCAGTGCCCTCCTAACCATACCCAAGCACTCCGAATTTATTGGCGATGTCCATTTTGCTGTCCGAGTTCATGGTGACCTAACCCTAACCCTAAGTGTAATTTTCCTCCAATGGGATTTTCCCATGTATTTTACCAGGAAATATAGATAGCACAGGCTAGAATAGTCAGTGTCCTCCTATCCATAGCCAAGCACTCCGAATTTGTTGGCCATGTCCATTTTGCTGTCCGAGTTCATGGTGACCTAACCCTAACCCTAAGTGGAATTTTCCTCCAATGGGATTTTCCCATGTATTTTACCAGGAAACATAGATAGCACAAGAAAGAAAAGTCAGTGCCCTCTTAACCAAACCCAAGCACTCCGAATTAATTAGCAATGTCCATTTTGCTGTCCGACTTCATGGTGACCTAACCCTAACCCTAAGTGTAATTTTCCTCCAATGGGATTTTCCCATGTATTTTACCAGGAAATATAGATAGCACAGGCTAGAATAGTCAGTGTCCTCCTATCCATAGCCAAGCA
>NW_015400151.1:4182-6342 GCF_001527695.2 Protobothrops mucrosquamatus
CCTAATCCAAACCCTAAGTGGAATTTTCCTCCAATGGGATTTTCCCATGTATTTTACCAGGAAAAATAGATAGCACAGGCTAGAATAGTCAGTGTCCTCCTATCCATAGCCAAGCACTCCGAATTTGTTGGCCATGTCCATTTTGCTGTCCGAGTACATGGTGACCTAACCCTAACCCTAAGTGGAATTTTCCTCCAATGGGATTTTCCCATGTATTTTACCAGGAAACATAAATAGTGCAGGATTGAAAATTCAATGCCCTCCTATCCATACCCAAGCATTCCAAATTTATTAGTGATTTCCATTTTGCTGTCCGACTTCATGGTAACCTAATCCAAACCCTAAGTGGAATTTTCCTCCAATGGGATTTTCCCATGTATTTTACCAGGAAACAGAGATAGAGCATGCTAAAAAATTCAGTGCCCCCCTAACCATACCCAAGCACTCCGAATTTATTGGCGATGTCGATTTTGCTGTCCAAGTTCATTGTGACCTAACCCTAACCCTAAGTGTAATTTTCCTCCAATGGGATTTTCCCATCTATTTTACCAGGAAAAATAGATAGCTCAGGCTAGAATAGTCAGTGTCCTCCTATCCATAGCCAAGCACTCCGAATTTGTTGGCCATGTCCATTTTGCTGTCCGAGTACATGGTGACCTAACCCTAACCCTAAGTGGAATTTTCCTCCAATGGGATTTTCCCATCTATTTTACTAGGAAAAATAGATAGCGCAAGCTAAAAAATTCAGTGCCCTCCTAACCATACCCAAGCACTCCGAATTTATTGGCGATGTCCATTTTTATGTCCGAGTTCATGGTGACCTAACCCTAACCCTAAGTAGAATTTATCTCCAATGGAATTTTCCCATGTATTTTACCAGGAAACATAGATAGCACAGGCTTGAAAATTCAATGCCCTCCTAACTATACCCAAGCACTCCGAATTTATTGGCGATGTCCATTTTGCTGTCCGAGTTCATGGTGACCTAACCCTAACCCTAAGTGGAATTTCCTCCAATGGGATTTTCCCATCTATTTTACCAGGAAAAATAGATAGCGCAGGCTAAAAAATTCAGTGCCCTCCTAACCATATCCAAGCACTCCGAATTTATTCGCGATGTCCATTTTGCTGTCCGAGTTCATGGTGACCTAACCCTAACCCTAAGTTGAATTTTCCTCCAATGGGATTTTCCCATCTATTTTACCAGGAAACATAGATAGCACACGATAGAAAAGTCAGTGCCCTGTTAACCAAACCCAAGCACTCCGAATTAATTAGCAATGTCCATTTTGCTGTCCGACTTCATGGTGACCTAGTCCAAACCCTAAGTGGAATTTTCCTCCAATGAGATTTTCCCATCTATTTTACCAGGAAACATAGATAGCACAGGCTTGAAAATTCAATGCCCTCCTAACTATACCCAAGCACTCCGAATTTATTGGCGATGTCCATTTTTCTGTCCGAGTTCATGGTGACCTAACCCTAACCCTAAGTGTAATTTTCCTCCAATGGGATTTTCCCATGTATTTTACCAGGAAACATAGATAGCACAGGCTACAATAGTCAGTGTCCTCCTATCCATAGCCAAGCACTCCGAATTTGTTGGCCATGTCCATTTTGCTGTCCGAGTTCATGGTGACCTAACTCTAACCCTAAGTGGAATTTTCCTCCAATGGTATTTTACCATGCATTTTACCAGGAAACATAAATAGTGCAGGCTTGAAAATTCAATGCCCTCCTATCCATACCCAAGCATTCCAAATTTATTAGTGATTTCCATTTTGCTGTCCGAGTTCATGGTGACCTAACCCTAACCCTAAGTGGAATTTTCCTACAATGGTATTTTACCATGCATTTTACCAGGAAACATAGGTTGCGCAGGATAGAAAAGTCAGTGTTCTCCAAACCATATCCAAGCACTCCGAATTTGTTGGTTATGTCCATTTAGCTTTCAGGGTTCATGGTGACCTAACCCTAGCCCTAAGTGGAAATTTCCTACAATGGGGTTTTCTCATGTATTTTACCAGGAAATATAGATAGCGCAGCCCTAAAAAGTCAGTGCCCTCCTAACCATATCCAAACACTCCGAATTTATTGGCGATGTCCATTTTGCTGTCCGAGTTCATGGTGACCTAACCCTAACCCTAAGTGGAATTTTCC
>NW_015400152.1:0-1455 GCF_001527695.2 Protobothrops mucrosquamatus
CTTCTTCTTCTTCTTCTTCTTCTTCTTCTTCTTCTTCTTCTTCTTCTTCTTCTTCTTCTTCTTCTTCTTCTTCTTCTTCTTTTCTTCTTCTTCTTCTCCTTCTCTTTTCCTTTCCATCCTTCGCTCCTTCCTGATTATCTTTCTAATTCCTCCCCCCCCCTTTTCGCTCTCTTTCCCCTGATGTCTCGGAAAATGAGATTACAGTATTTAAATGACTATGATAATCAATGCGGGGACCCCCGGAGCCAAGATTGAGGTTAATTTTTCTTAGCAGAACAAAGAAGCGTGATTCCGTTGGGAGACGCAAAGTGCAATTTGTGTTTGGGAAATCTTTGGCTGGCTGCTAACTAGATTGTCGAGAACTTGTGGGTTGCTGGTGCGTGTATGTGTGTGTGTGTGTGTGTGTGTTTTCTATTCAGCTGGACAGACCTCCTGGGACAGCAGAGATGTAATTTGGAGCCGATAAACAGCTAACGTTCTTCAATCAGCAATTTTAATAGGAAAAGGAGTCAGATGCCGTAATAAATGATCATAGGATGGCCTAGGCCTGGTTTGCCGTCCAGGTAATCCTCAACTTACGACGGCAGTTGAGCCCGAAGGTTCCTTGGCTAAGCAAGACAGAGGTTGAAGTGAGTTTTGCTCCGTTTTATGACCTTTCTTGCTATGGTTGTTAAATGAATCACTGCAGCTGATAGGATAGACACCTTGCTAAGGGAAGCCAATATTTGTGTTGCTACGTTCAGTTGCCAAGCGTCTGGATTTTTTTTGGATCACATGATCACGGGGATGCTGCAGCGGTTGTAAGTGTGAGGAATGGTCATAAGTGACTTTTTTCAGTGCCGTTGAAACTCTGAAGGGGTCCCTAAACAAACGGTGACAAGTTGAGAACTCCCTGTATATTACTTTGTAAAAGTGAAAAGTTGAGGCTGTGTCTTATCTTATCCTATTGCGCTAAAAAGAGTCAGAGGTCCACGCTTTTTCCTTTCCCCCCCTTTTTAATAATACTAATAATAATAGTAAAGTTGGAAGGGACCTTGGAGGTCATCTAGTCCAACCCCCTGCTCAGGCAGGAAACCCTATCCCATTTCAGACAAATGGCTGTCCAGTCTCTTCTTAAAAACTTCCAGTGTTGGAGCATTCACCGCTTCTGGAGGCAGGTTGTTAATAATAATAATAATAATGTCAGAAGGGACCTTGGAGGTCATCTAGTCCAACCCCCTGCTCAGGCAGGAAGCCGTATACCATTTCAGACAAACGGCTGTCCAGTCTCTTCTTAAAAACTTCCAGTGTTGGTGCATTCACTGCTTCTGGAGGCAGGTTGTTCCACTGGTTAATTGTTCTCACTGTCAGGAAATTTCTCCTTAGTTCCAGGTTGCTTTTCTCCTTGGTTAGTTTCCATCCGTTGCTTCTTGTCCTGCCTTCAGGGGCTTTGGAGAATAGCTTGACTCCCTCTTC
>NW_015400152.1:5026-6342 GCF_001527695.2 Protobothrops mucrosquamatus
CCCAAGGACCTGGGATAGGCAGATGTGGATGTTTGATGGTATTACAGATATCGTCGCAGGATGGAAACAGTTCCTAGTAAGGCCGCCTTTTGCAATTGACTAATGGTGAATTTGTCAATGCCAATGGTATTATTATTATTATTATTATTAATCATCATCATCATCATCGCACAGTCAGCCAGATGTTTAGACTGGATTTAGCATTTTTGTCTACCTATCGAGTCCTTCCCAAGGACCTGGGATAGGCAGATGTGGATGTTTGATGGTATTACAGATCTCGTCGCAGGATGGAAGCAGTTCCCAGTAAGGCCGCCTTTTGCAATTGACTAATGGCGAATTTGTCAATGCCGATGATGGTGTTCAAGTGGTGCTCCAGTTGTTTTGGGGTTGCACCCAAGGCGCCTCTTACTATTGGTACTACCCTTGCTTGCTTTTGCCACAGTCTTTCTAGTTCTATTTGTAGGTCTTTGTATTTTGTTATCTTCTCCAGTTCTTTCTCGTCCGTTCTGCTGTCTCCAGGCACTGCCACGTCCACTAGCCAGACTTTTTTGTCTTTCTTATCGACAATTGTTAAGTCCGGGGTGTGAGATACATAGTGGAAAAGTATTATTATTCTTAATTATTGTTGTTGTTGCTGCTACTTCGTAATAGGCCCACATTAATTCTCTCCTACTCGTTAACCTCAGCCTGCCTTGGAGAAAGGCTGTTCGGGGTCTCAAGTGGTAGCTGAGCATCGCAAAATGGAAGCTGATTAACACCAATTGGTCGGGGCGCTTTACATAATGTTCCTTTTGTTCTTTTCAAGCCACTGCTCACAAATTCACATATATATATGTGTGTGTGTGTGTCTTTCATGCTGCCTCCAGCAATCGCCCCCAAATTCCAATTTTGAGTCCAGTGGAACAAGGCTGGGCACCTTGGCCAAGACTCGGTTTGAAGCATCAATTCGATTTGGCCAGCTAGCTTTGGTAAAAGCATCAGGTAGGCGCTTTTGTTCAAGGGCTGGGTTAAATTCAGACGCTGGGCTCTCTTCATAAAGGTTTGGATATTCAGCTCAAAGCTTCCATGCCCAGGAAATATGAGTCAAATCATCTAGGAATGACAGCGTTCAATAGAAATTCCAGAGAGTCGGTTTGGTCATGTCATGGAAATGAAGGGAGGCCCATGTCTGGAGGAAGTGAAGAAGAAGAAGAAGAAGAAGAAGAAGAAGAAGAAGAAGAAGAAGAAGAAGAAGAAGAAGAAGAAGAAGAAGAAGAAGAAGAAGAAGAAGAAGAAGAAGAAGAAGAAGAAGAAGAAGAAGAAGAAGAAGAAGAAGA
>NW_015400153.1:0-6342 GCF_001527695.2 Protobothrops mucrosquamatus
CTTGGTACCAGGCATAAGATGGCACAACAAAATAATTCTTAGATGATGACTCATACCCAGCAACCCAGGCTCCATCCGTAACTCCTTTCCCCCCTCCCCATACTTTTCATATAAGCAATCACCTGTACCTAAAGCAGTGTTTCTCAACCTTGACAATTTTAAGGCATGTGGACTTCAACTCCCAGAATTCCACAGCCAGCATGCCTTAAAATTGTCAAGGTTGAGAAACACTGACCTAAAGCATGAAGCCCTTACTTTTCCAATATATATATAAAGCATCTGATCAAGCAATTAACTACAAAATAATGATTACAAAATAACAAAACGATGATTACATGATAACACTATAAGTATCAATATAAAACGGTTACTATATATAAAATAAATGCTAATGTCAAACTTAAACATACTAAAATCATAAACACAATAAAATCTCTTCAGCACCTTTGGAACAACCATGACCTGGATGACTGAGAATCTCCATAGACTTCTTGTGACGCATTTCCCTTCGTTTGAGGAGGGAGGATCTCAATTCTATTTATGTTCTCAGGGCAACTGTGTAGTCCTTCCATCACTATCTCACAGTTTCACCTGATCTATTGCTTGACTGATGCATGGTTATTCAGAGCTCCTAATAGAGGGTTGCCCCTGCTGCTTCTGGAGATTCAGATAGTCCTTGCCTCACAACCATTCCTTGTAAATTTGAAAGCAAAGTCGTAAAAAAAAAAGTCACAAAAATGCATCTTCTAATAATAAGATCCAAAATCAAAAAGGTACGTGGACATTTATTTACAAAGACAATTCCATTTCCATGTTTTCCATATGAATGTAAAAGATTGCATTAAGTGGTTCTACGGAGAAAGTTACATGACCCACCCCCAAAAAAGTTGTTTTTTAAAAAAAATATTTTTTTTTTTACTTAAAGTAAATTTTACTTTGAATTTATTTAAGTACAGCTTTCTGAAATAAAGGCCTGTCTTACAAGTCGCTCTAATGTAGTCTTAAATGTTTTGTGTTTCCCCCCATCAAAATGCCAGAAAAGTCCACATTCAAGCATGCAAAGAGTGCTGGAAAACAGGAAACTGGACACAACTTTTTGATGATAGAAAAATGGAGAAAATTGCAAAAAGTAAATAAAATAAGCTGTAATGCTCTTTGAGGGAACAGGCCAGACTACCTCACAAATGATTATGGGTGAACTCCCGGCCCCACAGGTTAGAACTAGCCCCTAAAGATTGTGGATTACAAACCAGAAAAGGCCACAGGGTCCATTTTATCAGCGTTACTGCTTTTATTTTGATGGATATCTTGCCTTTCTCTTCACAGTTAGCAATAAAAAGTAAAGTTCAAGCAATTAAAATCTGACAACAGGGAAAAGCACTGTCGGTTAACTTTATCTGAAAAGTTTTGATTTTTTTTTCCCCCTAAAAAGAGAAAAAGTGTGGGCTGAGTGTCATTCACAACAAAACAGTCTGTTGCTTGGGAGTAACACAAAATATTTTCTCAAGTGCCCAACCACAGATTTCAGAGACTGGCAGCATCTCCAAAAGTTTATTTCCTGCTTACATTTCTTTCTTGAACAATTCATTCTGAGCTGGGCTGTGGACCTGGTTGCATCTGATTTGCAAGCAATGCTTTGGACCATGAAAGCAGCAGTGGAAGACTCTCCCCATCTCTTTAAAGCAGCTTTTTCTGGGGTTGCTCAGCTACAGAGTGGCTGCCAGATGCTACACTGGAGTGACTGTTCAAAGTCACAACAGCACTGAAAAAACTCATGGCTCGTGAACATTTTTCACACTTAACAACCGCTGCCTGCATCCCCACGGTCATGTGATCCAAATTCAGACGCTTGGCAATTGGCTCATATTTACGACGGCTGCAGTCATAAACCACCTTCTGATGAGCAAAGTCAACAGGGAAGCCAGATTCATGTTACAATTGTCTTTCAAATGCAACAACGGCAGTGATTCTCTTAACAACTGTGGCAAGAAAGAAACGTGGGGCTCAGTTGTGTTCATAGGTCGAGGGCTGCCTGTACATTGTTCGCATTTTGAACTTGTTGATTGCTGTCAATCACCTCCATAGGGCTAACCCCCCCCCATATGCAGCTGATTGCACCACTCCAGTTGCAACTCAACTCTGGTAACTATGAGGGGTCCTTGGTGCGCTCCGAAGTTGTTTTCTTGCAGGCGTTTCATTACCCAAACTAGGTAACTTCATCAATGCTACAAGGGAAATGGGTTGGCAGAGAGGAGAAGGAGAACGAAGGAGAAAGAAGGAGAAGGAGGAGAAGGAGAAGGAAAAGGAGAAAGAATGAGAAGGAAAAGGAGAAAGAAGGAGAAGGAGAAGGAGAAGGAGAAGGAGAAGGAGAAGGAGAAGGAGAAGGAGAAGGAATGACTGTGGGTTCCTTGGTTCTCTCTGAGATTGCTTGTTTTCTTGCAGACATTTCATTACCCAAATTAGGTAACTTCATCAATGCTACAAGGGAAATGGGTTGGCAGAGAGGAGAAGGAGAAGGAGAAGAAGAAAGAAGGAGAAAGAAGGAGAAGGAGGAGAAGGAATGACTGTGAGTTCCTTGGTGCTCTCTGAGATTGCTTGTTTTCTTGCGGACATTTCATTACCCAAACTAGATAACATCATCCGTGCTAGAAGATACTCCAGCATGAATGATGTTACCTAGTTTGGCTGCTGAAACCTCTGCAAGAAAACAACCAAGTTCAGACAGCACCAAGGACCCCTCATGTCAACCCTGAGTGACAAATATTCTCCTTTATTGGTACTGCATAACTATTGCCAGAATCAACTGGGTGGCACACTAGACTTGACTGTGCAAGCATAGTCCTTGTTGTCTAGAAATCCAGAGTCTGGCTTGGGTCAAGAAGCTAAAACAATTCCACTCTTCCATCCTAAATAAGAAAAAAAAACCCACCTCTTTATCTCTTCTTCCATTTCACTTTTCTGTTTCTTCAGGATAATTATTTGGGTCTCTCCAGCCCCCACGCAGCTCAAGCACAGTTCTCGGTTTGTAAAATGCAAGTGCCAATCAACAGTCGGTTTACACCGGCTTTCACTGAAAGCTTTTCAGAGAGGAAGCATAATAATAGGGCATTGCGGAAATTATCTGCAGGGATCTCATCTCGTCAGAACACTGTTGGGTGACACAAGGCAACTGAACCCTGCAATCAACTCATTTGGAGAGACCTAAGTGTTGTTCCTCCTGCCTGTGGGTCCATCCCTTGAAGACCGCCGGGTTTCAAGACGCAAAGACGTCAGTCTGGATCCAAGGAGGTTTTTACGTTCGTTAAAAGAAAATAATAATAATAACTTTCAGGCATATGTGAAAAGCATTTTACTGACTGTGTGGCAGATTTTGCTTATTTTACCTCAAAGATAGAGGGTGAAGGAACATCAAGAAGGAACAGAGGAAGAGATCCAGACTGAAATTTGACTCCAGGGATAGAATCAAGATCATGTGAAGTATTAGTACTGCTTTATAAAGCCTTAGTAAGACCACACTTGGAATGCTGCATCCAGTTTTGGTCACCATATTATGTAAAAAAAAAGATGTCGAGACTCTGGAAAGAGGGCAGAAAAGAGCACCAAAGATGATTAAGGGGCCGGAGGCTAAAATACAGTATATGAAGAACGGTTGCTGGAATTGGGTATGTCTAATTTAATGAAAAGAAGCACTAGGGGTGACATGATAGCGATCTTCCAATATTTGAGGGGCTGCCACAAAGAAGAGGGAGTCAAGCTATTCTCCAAAACATCTGCGGGCAGGACAAGAAGCAATGGATGGAAGCTAACTAAAGAGAGAAGCAACTAGAATTGGGAAGACATTTCCTGACAGTTCGAACTATTAATCAGTGTAACAATTTGCCTCCAGAAGTTGTGGGTGCTCCAACACTGGAAGTTTTTAAGAAGAGATTGGACAACCATTTGTCTGAAATGGTGTAAGGTCTCCTTGTAAAATTGGTTGCAACTCACTTAGCAACCAGTTTGCTTAGCAACCGACCATTTTTCACATTTTCAACCATTGCAGCATCTCCTCCCCCCCCAGTCACATGATCAAAATTCAGACGCTTGGCCACTGGCTCATATTTATGACGGTCGCAGCATCCTGGAGTCACGGGATCCCCTTCTGCAAAGTCAACAGGGAAGCCAGATTCGCTTAACGGCCGTGCTACTAACAGCTGCAGTGATTCACTTAACAACCATAACAATAAAGGTCGTAAAACAGGGCAAAAGTAATCGAACGACTGTCTCACTTAGAAACCTAATTTTTGGGCTCAGATGCGGTTGTAAGTTGAAGACCACTTGCCTCAATCAAAATGGATTGAATTCTCCTGCCACAAAAGACAGAATGATTTGCGAGATTTGATAAGATTTTGTTCACTGTAGGCATCCGGGAACATTTTGGATTCCACGCTGTCAACCCCTTTTATAAAGAGCACGGAGTTCCGAAGATGAGTTTTAAAACAAAAATGTGTTTAATAACTTCAATTTGCTTTTTTAAAAAAATCAATAAAAAGAATGGAAAGTAATGCTAATGCTAATGGAGAAAGAATGGCCACTGGTCACACTCCAGACCAGAAATTCTTGGAAATTGTAGCTTCATTTGCACAAAGACCATTCAGGTCACACTAAACTAGTCCAAAATGACTTTTTTACAGATATCAAGTAATAACTACAGCAATTTTATTCGCGAAGAATTAACCTCTCCTGAAGCCAAGTGCATATTAAACAATGTCTTATTACATTTCCAGCATTTGTACATCAGTTTAATAAATGGATTACAGGGTAAGACTTGCCCTGAACTTCTGTGCTAAAAATACTTAATTCCACTTAATTAAAAAGAAAGATTTCTGAACAGGTCTCACGTCTGGCTCAAACCAAAATTTATTTCCATAAATTTATTAATCCTGTTCTGGGGAGAAACAGCTGTGCTTGGAATATTGCAGCTAAACTTTCTGAGTTGTTGAAACAAACCAGTTGAGTTTTATACAAAACCCAAGGAGGGTTCATTCTTAGGGCCTTTGAAACAGACTAACTTTGAGACAATCTTGTATGTGAATCAAACAAATATATGACAGCCTTCTGTGGACTTGGTTCATAATGGAGACTGAGCAAGTAATTTGGTTTTGGGCAGCATTAATACCCCCCTTTTAAAGAATTACACTCAATATGTTGAGATGGTTACACGTACTTTTTCTTTTGAGATGTTTATTTCGGCAGTGTGAGAAGTGGGCAATACACATTTTAACAAAAAGCAAAAGACTTGTGTTGGGGGGGGGGAAGCATTTTTTGACAATCAAAAAGTGTACATCCAAAAAGTGTTCATTTAGAATTGCACACTTAAAAAAGGAGAGAGCCCCAGTACTGTGGGCAATTACATTGGTGGGGTCCTTGGTGCTCGCTGAGCTTGCACGCTTACTTACAGATGTTTCATTACTCAACTAGGTAACATCATCAGTGTGAGTGTGGTGTTTGCTCCCTGTTTCGATAGAGTAGCTTGCCCTGCCAGACCAAGCTAAATCCAATATGCTAGGGAACTCCTAGAAGTGTGGCATTCAGACAAAACCGTAATCAACTGACACACAGAGATAAATCACATTTGCACACCATTCAAAAGAGACAATTAAAAAGCTAGAAAACAAAAAGACCAGAACACATCATCTCCATCAGCCAACAGATAACCAAGGTTTAATATCAAACAAACCACCAGGGAGAAAACCACACCCTTATCAACACTGGCAGAATATGGTTAAAATGTCCAGATGGTGGCCATAACAGCAGGGTCAAAGTTCTGCCTGTTTTCTTTAGCAACGCATTATGTGTGCGTAATTACCTACAGTTATAAAAGGTGAACCATGAAAAAAACTATACGGGAGAAAAATCAACGTATTTGAGCTGCGCTGTTGGAAAAGGCTCCTGTGCGTTCCTTGGATAGCAAAGGTGAGAAACAGCAAGTACTGGAGAGTATAAAGGCAGACACGTCTTTAAGACAGAAATCACAAAATTTCACCTTACTTATTTGGGCTAGGTCTTGCCTTCAAACTCACTGGAAAAGGCAGCTTGGGCAGCAGTAACAGAAGAAGGTCAAAGAACATGAGGCAGAAGAATACTACAGTAACATCCAGAAGAACAGGAGTCAAAACTTAGTATCTCCCTCGACAGCTAAAGTGGTAAAAGAGAGGAGGAGGAGGAGGAGGAGGAGGAGGAGGAGGAGGTGGTGGTGGTGGTGGTGGTGGTGGTCACCAGCCAAAGGAAACAAGGCCACTAAAAGACATAGCAGCTCGCAAACGTACAACATCAAAGCCAACACCAGCCACAGCATAAAAC
>NW_015400154.1:0-6342 GCF_001527695.2 Protobothrops mucrosquamatus
CTCCAGTCCCCTAATCATCTTTGTTGCTCTTCTCTGTACTCTTTCTAGAGTCTCAGCATCTTTTTAAAATGCCACTTTTCAGCAAAACTGTCATAAAATGGGATCACGTGACCATAGGATGTTGCACATGGGTGCAACCATGGCCCAGCTGCCAAGCACCCAAAGTGCAGTCACATGATCGCCCCCCCCCCCCCGACTGTGGGAATCTTTGAATCTGTACAGAGGGCAGAGAAGAGCAACAAAGATGATCAGAGGACTGGAGGCTAAAGCGTATAAAGAACGGTTGCTGGAATTGGGTATGTCTAGTTTAATGAAGAGAAGGACGAGGGGGGACATGATAGCCGTCTTCCAGTATCTCAGGGGCTGCCCCAAAGAAGAGGGAGTCAAGCTATTCTCCAAAGCGCCTGAAGGCAGGACAAGAAGCAACGGATGGAAGCTAATCAAGGAGAGAAGCAACCTAGAACTAAGGAGAAACTTCCCAACCGTGAGAGCAATTAACCAGTGGAACAACCTGCCTCCAAGTTTCTGAATTGACTCCTTTTCCAAAGTTGCACATTGAGCAATAAATTAGCTGGCCCAGTTTTGCACAAAAAATTAAGCCCTCAAAAAAAAAAAAAAAAAGATCACATAGAAATACATCTGGTACAATCTGACTTGAGGCGACTCTGTTTGAACACAGCCATCGTTTTAAAGATTGAAAGATCAAAATAAAATAAAAAAACCCCTGTAACTAGGTTCATGCCACCCAAAGACAAGCAGTAAAATTATTTTAATTTAGGGGGAACAAAAAAATGGATGCCAACTAATCAAGGAGAGAAGCAACCTGGAACTAAGGAGAAACTTCCTGACGGTTAGAACAATTAACCTGTGGAACAACCTGCCTCCAGAAGCGGTGAATGCTCCAACACTGGAAGTTTTTAAGAGGAGACTGGACAGCCATTTGTCTGAAATGGTATAGGCTTTCCTGTCTGAGCAGGGGGTTGGACTAGATGACCTCCAAGGTCCCTTCCAACTTTATTATTATTATTATTATTATTATTATTATTATTATTATTATTATTATTATTATTATTATTATTGCTATTATTGTTGTTGTTGTTGTTGTTGTTATTATTGTGTAGGCCCGTCATAATGTTGAACGGTCGCTGTGCGATTGGTTATAAGTCAAGGATTATCCAAATTAGGTTTTAGTAAAAGGCAGACATTTCCATGAGGTCTCCTGTCTTCGTCAGATGATGCACTGATTCTAGACAGAGTCTCGATTCTAGAAAGTGATAATCACGTTTGAAATGAATGTATCTGAGCACTAAAAGGGGAACCCGGCTATATATATAAAAAGTCCCAGTGAGAGGTTTGAAAGAGAAAGGGCAAATTTAAGTAGACCAAGTGGAGAATTTGAGTCACTGCCGCAGGGTTCACGTTGAAAGAGAGGTGCAAAATATTTAATGTTTTTTGTTTCCTTTCTTTAAAAGTTCTGCCCTGTCTTTCCCCCCCCAAAAAAGGCTTAGGGCTCTCCTGCTCTAAAACGGTGGCTAAAAACCTCACTGGGTGAATGTCTGTTATGGAGATTCTCAATCCTCCCGATCACAAAGGTGCTTTTTCAAGAGGCAAATGGACACTTTCTTTGTTTTTCCTTGAAGATGTTTCCCTTCTCATCCAAGAAGCTTCTTCAGTTCTGACGGAATGGTGGAGGAGGGAAGGATTTATATTCTTTGCAATCACCTGGTCGTTTGTACTCTTTCTGAGAGTCGTTGAGGCCACTTGGAGATTTATCTGTGCCCTCAGGGTCACCTGAATAGGGCAGATGGGTGTGGGGTCTTCTTGGAATTGCTGAAACCTCCATATCTATCTATCTATCTATCTATCTATCTATCTATCTATCTATCTATCTATCTATCTATCTATCTATCTATCTATCTATCTATCTATCTATATTATCTATATCTATCTTTCTATCTATCATCTATATCTACTGTATCTATCATGTTTGTCTATTATCTATATCTATCTATCTATCTATCTATCTATCTATCTATCTATATTATCTATATCTATCTATCTATATTATCTATATCTATCTTTCTATCTATCATCTATATCTACTGTATCTATCATGTTTGTCTATTATCTATATCTATCTATCTATCTATCTATCTATCATCTATCTATCTATCTATCTATCTATCTATCTATCTATCTATCTATTATCTATATCTATCATCTATCTGTCTGTCTGTCTGTCTATCATCTGTGTGTCTATCTGTCTATGGCAAAATATGACACAGGAAAGAAAATGGGGAGGAAACATACACAAACTCTCTGGTGCCTTCCAAAGGGGCCAAGGGGTGGGGGTGGGGCTCATGAGTGTGGGATAGCAGTGGAAACCCACATTCATTTACTCACTGAGCTATGAAACTCAGGGGTCAATATTGAGTCACACCGAAAGCAAACAAAAGAAAATGGGACTTTGTGGTTCAGCTTCTTGTGTCAGGTGGTCCATCCTGTTAAGCCAAAATGTTCGGTGGTTTGAGCACTCTACAACGTTCAGCCTTGATAATTTTAAGATGTGTGGATTTCAACTCCCAGAATCCCCCAGCTAGCATAGTGGACTTCAATTTTCCAGAATCCCCCATCTAGCATAGTGGACTTCAATTTCCCAGAATCCCCCAGCTAGCATAGTGGACTTCAAATCCCAGAATCCCCCAGCTAACATAGTGGACTTCAATTTTCCAGAATCCCCCATCTAGCATAGTGGACTTCAATTTCCCAGAATCCCCCAGCTAGCATAGTGGACTTCAATTTTCCAGAATCCCCCATCTATCATAGTGGACTTCAATTTCCCAGAATCCCCCAGCTAGCATAGTGGACTTCAACTTTCAGAACCCCCCCACCTACCACAGTGGACTTCAAATCCCAGAATCCCCCAGCTAGCATAGTGGACTTCACTTTCCCAGAATCCCCCAGCTAGCATAGTGGACTTCAACTCCCAGAATCCCCCATCTAGCATAGTGGACTTCAAATCACAGAATCCTCAAGTTAGCATAGTGGACTTCAACTCCCAGAATCCCCAAGCTAGCACAGTGGACTTCAAATCCCAAAATCCCCCAGCTAGCATAGTGGACCAGTTTCCCAGAATCCCACATCTAGCATAGTGGACTTCAATTTCCCAGAATCCCCTGACCGGCATTGTGTGGACTTCAACTCTCAGGACGCCCCAGAATTTCAGCTGGCCTCCCCTCCTTTTCTGCTGTGCTGAAGATTGTCTGAATAAGCCTCCTTTTGCCTAAGCGCGACCGCCTTTCCGCCCAAGCCGCCCTCCGCCTACGTCAACTCTCTTTCGAGGTGATTTTTCCATTCTGCAGGCTTTGCTTTTCAAAGGCTTCAGCTGATCGTGGTTTTCGTCTCTCTTTCTCTTTCAGATCTCAAAGTGAGAAGAGGCGAGATTGGTATCTTGGGGTTTGCTTCAATTCTCTGGGCGACTGGTTTTTCTGGTCACTGCTAAGAGGAAGGGCAAGGCGAGATTCGAACAGGGCGTCGTTCACTGCTATGGCCGGCAGCCACCCACACACTTTTTCCATTACAGCTGTCGACACCGAGCATCCTGAAATGTCGGAAAGCAGGCACGTGCAAAATTTAGCCCCTGAATTTATTTCGGGCGTGGTTATAGGGTGAAGATTAAAAAAAAAAAAAGGCTGGAGCTTTGATCTATATCTGTGTACCTAAATTATTATTATTTTTCCTTCTTTGCCCCGGCTTCGATGACCCCCAATGTGGGCAGAGATGGAAAAGTTAACCGAGAGAGAAGCAACCTAGAACTAAGGAGAAATTTCCTGACAGTGAATGACTAGCCTTCAGATGTTGTGGGTGCTCCAACACGGGAGGTTTTTAAGAAGAGATTGGACAGCCATTTGTCCCTGATGGGATAAGACAGGGGTCTTCAAACTTGGCCCTTTTATGACTTGTGGACTTCAACTCCCAGAAACCCTGAGTCAGACATGTTGGCTGGGGAATTCTGGGAGTTGAAGTCCACAAGTCATACAAGGGCCAAGTTTGAAGACCCCTGGTATAGGACAAGGGTGGGCAAGTTTATGACCTGTGAACTTCAACTCCCAGAAACCCTGAGTCAGACATGTTGGCTGGGGAATTCTGGGAGTTGAAGTCCACAAGTCATACAAGGGCCAAGTTGAAGACCCCTGGTATAGGACAAGGGTGGGCAACTTTATGACCTGTGAACTTCAACTCCCAGAAACCCTGAGTCAGACATGTTGGCTGGGGAATTCTGGGAGTTGAAGTCCACAAGTCATACAAGGGCCAAGTTGAAGACCCCTGGTATAGCTCAGGGGTCGGCAACTTTATGACCTGTGAACTTCAATTCCCAGAAACCCTGAGTCAGACATGCCTGGCTGAGGAATTCTGGGAGTTGAAGTCCACAAGTCATAAAAGGGCCAAGTTTGAAGACCCCTGCCCTATACCAACCCGGACAAATGGCTGTGGGTAACTATGGCCCCTTTATGACCTGTGGACTTCAACTCCCACAATTCCTGAGCCAGACATGCTTGCTGGAGAACTCTGGGAGTTGAAGTCCACAAGTCTTGGGCCCCCGCCCATTTCTGATTTAGCAGTTCGGGAAACGGTAGCCTTGCCTAGCAGATTGTTGTTGTTGAGGTTTTTTTTTCAGCTCTAGTAGAAAAGCCATCTCGTGCAACCACCTTCCACAAGCAGAGTGTGTGCAAGTTAAGTGTAGCGTGTCAAATCTTCCACTCCACCCTCACCCCCTCCCCTCGTGGCGATCCCGGGCAGTGCGCCGTCTGCACTAAGACGCTGCCAAATGTTGAAATAAAAAACTGGGGAAAAAAACGATCCGTGCAGGGGGGAAACCGTTAACAGTAAATAAATAAATATTTCCCAAAAAAAACAAAGAAACAAACGAATGGGTCTTTCATTTTTTTTTAGCCAGCAGAAAATATAGGCAGTCCTTGACTTACAACCCACAATTGAGTCCTAAAATTCCGCTGTTAAGCAAGACAGCTGTTAAGTGAATTTTGCACCCATTTTACGACCTTTCTGGCCACAGTTAACTGAATCACTGTACTTGTTAAGATAGTCACACCGTTGTTAAGTAAATCTGGCTTCCCCCCTATTGACTTTGCTTGTCAGAAGGTCGCAAAAGGGGATCACGTGTCCAAAATGGTATAGGGCAGTGATTGCGAACCTTTTAGAGACCGAGTGCCCAAACTGCAACCCAAAACCCATTTATGCATCGTCGGGTGCCGGGTGGGTGCGGCCATCGGGTGGGTGTGGCCCATTGGGTGGGTGTGGCTGCGGTGGTAATGGCAGACTTTGCAAGATCTTTTTTTTCCGCGAGAAGTTGAAATTGATTGAACCTTTTTTTTTTGTACACGGCGGTGGAGGCCTAAAGCAAAAAGATTTTATAAAACCCAGCTGAAGGCCTAGGACTGGGGCGACGGCGCGCGTGCCGACAGAGAGGGCTCTGAGTGCCGCCTCTGGCACCCATGCCATAGGTTCGCCACCACTGGTATAGGGTTTCCTGCCTGAGCAGGGGGTTGGACTAGATGACCTTCAAGGTCCCTTCCAACTTTACTATTATTATTATAAATATGAACCAGTTACCAAGCGTTTGAATTTTGATCACGTGACCATGGGGGGATGCTGCAACGGTCATCAGTATGAGTCACCATTTTAAGTTGTCTTTTTCCATGCCGTTATTAACTTCAAACGGTCACTAAATGAATAGCTGTAAATGGAGGACTATCTATTTGCTCATCGAACCAAATCTTGACCTGCCTGGCTTTGCAGTTCTGGGTAAGGAATTGTCAACGCTGCTAACATTGGATGTTCTTGCTTTGACAACATATGGAGATGCAGCCATTTTCCTTCTTATGTTTTACTCTTAGAATTAGAGTTGGAATTAGACCAGGGCTTTTCAACCATGGTATGGGTACCACCTGTGGTACGTTGGCACCTGGCAGGTGGTACGCGACCATCCTAGAAAAGTGGTAGCTGGGGAGGGGAATGAGCTGAACCGGTGGCAGCACCGCACAAGCCTGAGCGAGAGAGGGCTGGAGCTGCAGGGCTGTCAGGGCTCAGCGGAAGCGCCAGGATCAGCGCCAGGCTCCAGCTGGAGCTCGGCACTGATCCTGGCGCTTCTGCTGAGCCCAGAAGAAGTGCCGATCAGCTGGAATGTTGCAGCATCTCCAGGGTCTTGTGATTTACATTCAGATGCTTGGCAACTGATTCATATTTATGACGGTCACAGCGTCCCAGGGTCATGTGAAGTGACCAAAACCTGCTGCAACCACCCAGCAGACGGGGGGGGGGGGG
>NW_015400155.1:0-1675 GCF_001527695.2 Protobothrops mucrosquamatus
AGAGATAGAGATAGAGATAGAGATAGAGATAGAGATAGAGATAGAGATAGAGATAGGTAGGTAGGTAGATAGGTAGGTAGAGGTAGAGGTAGAGAGAGAGATAGACAGACAGAGATAGAGATAGAGATAGAGATAGAGATAGAGATAGAGATAGAGATAGAGATAGAGATAGAGAGAGATAAAGATAGAGATAGATAGATAGATAGATAGATAGATAGATAGATAGATAGATAGATAGATAGATAGATAGATAGATAGATAGATAGATAGATAGGTAGGTAGGTAGGTAGGTAGATAGGTAGATAGGTAGATAGGTAGATAGGTAGATAGGTAGATAGGTAGATAGATAGCAGTGGAATATCACCTTTTTCACTTTTAAACATGCTTTCTTTTAACATGAGATACATTTCAAAATTCTTCATTGGACTGAATTACAGAGATTGTGATAAAGTATTACAGTGTCTGTTTGCCCTTGGCATAGTCTGTACTCTTTAACACCATGCGCGTGTGCACACATACACAGACACACACAAACACAGGGTAGGACTGGTACTGACAGTCTTCCGGTTTCTAATCTGATGCTTTAACCATACTGGCTACACCATACTGGCTGTCAATCTTTTTATATTTTTATATAAAAGCAGGAGCTTGTAACCTAAAAGTCATTCAGTTTACAATATAATCACGCGATTATGGTGATCATTTAGTTCACCTCTAAGAATGTTGGAATCCTATGGCGCCATTATAATTATTTAATAACTTTCCCTAATTGCATACTTGTTTGAACTTTAAAAAGTTAGCCTTGTTTAAGCCCATTGATGTGAAAAAGCAGCATCTGATTTCTGGGTTATTGCTTTTTCTGTGTTCAAGTTTCTTTTCTTTAATTGCAAAACAGAAACTCTCGCTTGATTCTTGCAGAAATATTTTAAACAGTCAACCAGTTATTAATTATATATTAGCTAGTAGATACATTATGCTGCTTTTTTTTTAACAAAATAGTGCTCTAATTTCAATGTCGCGGTTGATTCTTGGAAACAGTGGTCCTGTTTTCAAAGAATATTTCTGTTAAAATGGATGAGTTACTCATAGTGACTAACTTATTTTCAAAATGTAGCCCCCTACTGTTTTTGGCCCTAGAAACCAATTATGGTTTATTTCTCAATATTTTTTTCTTTTGAGTCTAATGATACAGTATTTTTAGGCAATATATTTTATTAATAAGAGTTACTTTCAGAGAGAGACTGAAAACAGCAAACAATGCAGAATACTAATTTCAGCAAGACTAGATTTGATTGATTTTCGGCAAGACATACCATTCACGTATGATGCAGGTTACAATGGTTATCAAACACTTTCTGCTCCACCTTAATACATTAATATCGTCTTCTAAAGCCCTAACTGGTTTAGGACCATCTAAATGAAGGGCTGATTTTTTTTTCCCCTATGGATCTCCAAAATTTTCCTCTGATAGATGATAAAAAAACCACAGGTTTCCTTCTTACATAATAAGTTCAGACCTCACATTACAATTTTTCTCTTATGCAGAATTGATTTCTTCATCTCTTAGTAATTTTACTGTTTGCTTTTTAGCGCTTGTATAGGAGTCATTATTGTGTCGGTTTTTATTCATTATTTCTGGCTCTTGTATTTGCAAGCCACATAATTTGACAGTGCA
>NW_015400155.1:4987-6342 GCF_001527695.2 Protobothrops mucrosquamatus
AAGAAAAAAAAAACACCTTGGAGACATTCAGAAAGCATATCTAAAATACAAAAGCTTTGTATTCAGTGTTACAATGCCACTTCAAACTATGTTGGTAACCTGAGTTTTTTTTTCCTTGGTGGACATAATGTATTCTATTATATTTCTTGCTGTTTTTAGTTCCAAGGTGCTGTGTTGCATTTGTGCCTTTGGACAATCTTGGCACAAGAGAAGCGAGCACTCCGTAGAGCCAGAGCTGCAAATGCTGAAGCAATAGTGTCCACATTTCTCTGTTCAGTATGTGGCAGAACATTTCGTGCTAACATCGGTCTCATCAGCCATCTACGGACACACCGCTGATGGCCCATAATCCATAAGATGTCAAGGTCTTCATCAAAATCGATGGACGAACAACATACATATTTGTGCAGCAGTCTGGCATTTGACATGTCAAGGATGGCATTTATAGAACTACTGTGTGGATTGGAACTGCACTGTCTACCCGATTCCACAATTCTACTGATACTAGGATGCAGTCCTTCCAAGCTGTTATTTGCTTTGATCTAGGAGACCCTTTCAAGGGTCAAACTGGATAAAGAAAAAAAAAGTGTGCAACAATAGAAGAGTGGACTGAAAAAACAGCCAGGCTTTCTGTAAGATCGCGGGTCCAAATAGAGCTAAACTTGGCTAAATTATGTGAAAATAATCTGTTTGAGTTGACTTCAGTCACTTACATGAACAGCTATACATTTTTGGGGGTACAGAAATAACTTGCTAATGCCTTGTTTCAGGTTTTGTTTTGCTTTTTTTAAACCAACTCCCCAATCTAATCTACATCCCTGCAATTTCTGTATCCAAGCACTAACTAGGGTCAACCCAAACCCTACCCCAACTTAGTTTTTAGTTATCCAATGCTGAAGGATGTTTGTGAGTGTGGGATAACAGCTTCAAGCTGAGCTTGTCTCCTGTTGACTCCATCCATGCAATTTCCTTGCCAGCATCACAGATATTTATTTATCTACTCTACACAGACTCCCATCAGTTTACAGTAATAAGGATAGTAAAACAAAGTTCAAGCCAGACTATTCAATCCATAAATCCATGCCGAAAAAAGAAACTATCATTGCATTCTTCTGGGATAATTGTTTTCAATTTTCCTCTTATAGGCAACAACAACACTGGAATTCCTATTCAAGCATTAACTGGATGGCTTTGCTTAACTTACACAATCAGCAAAACCTAGTTAGCTTTTGTTACCAAGAAACTAATAAGTGTCTTTGTTTTCAAGTGGACATGGATATAGCCCCCCCCTTTCAGATCTCCATGCATCTTCCCATTCACAATTAAGATGAAAGCAAATATCACATTTCAATAAG
>NW_015400156.1:0-1311 GCF_001527695.2 Protobothrops mucrosquamatus
CCCCCCCCTTCCTCCTCCTCCTCCTCCTCCTCCTTTACACCCTGTCCTTGGATCCTGCACCTCCCAGGGAGAACCTCGGTGCAATCATCCCCCAATCGCCTTCCGCGCGCGTGGACCCCCTCCCCAGCCTAAACCAGGATTTGATTACGCCCCCGGCTGCCTTTGATTGCGCCGTGAAATCCCCGGCGGCTGGAAGGGAAGGGTTTTGAAACGGGGGGGGGGGAGGTCAAGTCAAGTCAGACAGGGGGAGCGTCCAGTTTCTTCTGTTCGTTGAAAGCAGAGTCCGGGATGGGGAGGGGGCTTTCAAGGAGCCCCCCCCTCCTCCACCCCCCGCCCGCGCCAGGGTGACTTGATGAATTTCAGACGGGGGGGGGGAAGGGGAAAAATAAAAGCCTGAAGGAGTTTTGAGACTGTTCTGCTATGGAAGGAAGGGGCCACCCCCACCCCCCCATTTACCTGCAGGGAAACTCCGCTAAGAGAATCTTAGTTCCTTGCACATTGTTGGAAGGCAATGCATTAAATTTGGTGTATGGGACCTTCCCTCCCCCACGTCCTCCTTCTCTTCCTTCTCCACCCCTCTTTCTCCTTCTCCTTCATCTCTTTCTCCTCCTCTTTCGCCTCCTCCTCCTCCTCCTCCTCTCCTCCACCTGCCCATTCTTCTCCTTCCTTCTCCTCCTCTTTCCTCTTTTCTTTCTCCTTCTCCTCCTCCAATATCACCACCGCTCCTTCTCCATCTCCTCCTCCTCTTCCTCCTCCTCCTCCTCTCCTCCACCTGCCCATTCTCCTCTTTCCTCTTTTCTTTCTCCTTCTTCTCTTTCCTCTTCTCCTTCTCTCTCCTCATCTCTCCTTCTCCTCCTCTTTCCTCTTTCTCCTTCTCTTTCCTCTCCTCATCTCTCCTTCTCCTTTTTCCTCTTCTTTCTCCTTCTTCTCTTTCTTCTTCTCCTTCTCTCTCCTCATCTTCTCATCCTCTTTCCTCTTCTCTTTCTCCTTCTTCTGTCCTCTTCTCCTCCTTCTCTCTCCTCATCTCTCCTTCTCCTCCTCTTTCCTTTTCTTTCTCCTTTTCTTTCTCCTTCTCATCTCTCCTTCTCCTCCTTTTTCCTCTTCTTTCTCCTTCTTTTCTTTCCTCTTCTCCTCCTTCTCTCTCATCTTTCTTCTTTCTCTTTCTCCTTCTCTCTCATCTTTCTTCTTCTGTTTCTCCTTCTTCTGTCCTCTTCTTTCTCCTTCTCTTTCCTCTTCTCTCTCCTCATCTCTCCTTCTCCTATTTCCTCTTCTTTCTCCTTTTCTTTCCTCTTCTCCTCCTTCTCTCTCCTC
>NW_015400156.1:4834-6341 GCF_001527695.2 Protobothrops mucrosquamatus
CCTCTTTCCTCTCCTCCTCCCTCCTCCCTTTTTCTCCTGCTCCTCTCCTTCCCTCTCTTCCTTTTCCTCCTCCTCCTCCTCTTCTTCCTCCTCCCCTTCTCCTCCTCCTCCTTTGCTCTCCTTCTCCTGCTCCTCCTCCCTTTTCCTCTCTTCCTTTTCCTCCTCCTCTTCCTCCTCCTCTCTCTCCTCCTCCTGCTCCTCCCCCTTTTCCCTCTTTTCCTCCTCCTCCTCCACCTCCCTTTCCTCTCCTCCCCCTTTTCCTCTCTTCCTTTTCCTCCTCCTCTTCCTCCTCCTCTTCCTCCTCCTCCCTCTCCTCTCCTCCTCCTTCTCCTTTTCCCTCTTTTCCTCCTCCTCCTCCACCCTTTCCTCTCCTCCGAGAGCCCCCAGGACCCAATAGATAGAATCACAACGAGATCCCCCTTTTCCCCACCAGGTTTTCTGGAACTGGGATCTCACCTCGATCATATTTATATAGGTCGTCCTAAGTTCATTTAGTGACTGTTCGGAGTTACAACGGCACCGAAAAAGTGACTTGTGACCGTTTTTCACACAACCGTTGCAGCCTCCCCGCGGTCCTGTGGTCAATATTTGGACACATGGCAACTGACTCGTATTTATGACTATTTTTTACACTTATGACCGTTTGCAGCCTCCCCACGGTCACGTGATCAATATTTGGACACTTGGCAACTGACTCGTATTTATGACCGTTTTTCACACTTATGACCATTTGCAGCATTCCAACGGTCCTGTCATCAAAATTCAGACACTTGGCAACTGACTCATATTTATGACTGTTTTTCACACTTAACGACCGTTGCAGCCTCCCCACGGTCCTGTGATCAATATTCAGATGTTTGGTTCATATTTACGACGGTCGCAGCGTCCCCGGGGTCACGTGATCCCCTTCCGCGACCTTCCGACAAGCAAAGTCCATGGGGGGAAGGCCAGATTCGCTTAACGACCGTGTGACTAATTTGACAACTGGACTGATTCACTTAACAAGGGCGACGGGACAGGTCGTAAACTGGGGCAAAGCTCACTGAACAGATGTCACTGAACAAACAGTTGTAAGCCGAGGACTGCCCGTGCAGGCGCATCGCAATGCTGCCAGGCCAAAACACAGTCCTCGCATCCCCAGGTAGTCCTTGACGTACGACAAACGAGACAGAACTTCCCTCGCGAAGTGATGCCGTCGTTAAAGGGGCCTCTGATTTGACGACCTTCTCCTCCACGGTCGTTAAGCAAATCGTGCAGTCATTAAGCGAATCCGGATTCTCCCATTAACCTTGTTTGTCGGAAGCCAGCTGGGAAAGTTGCAAATGACGATTCACACAGCCCCGGGACGCTGCAACTGTTGTAAATATATGCTGGTCATCCAAATTTTGATCCCTTTGATTCTGGGGATGCCGCAATGGGTCACAAGCGCAAAGTTTGGTTGTGAGTCGCGTTTTCCACGCCGTCATAACGTTGAATAGCCTTTGAGCGAAGGGGGGCTGACTGTACT
>NW_015400157.1:0-1855 GCF_001527695.2 Protobothrops mucrosquamatus
TAGGTAGGTAGGTAGGTAGGTAGGTAGGTAGGTAGATAGATAGATAGATAGATAGATAGATAGATAGATAGATAGATAGATAGATAGATAGATAGATAGATAGATAGATAGGGATGGACAGACAGGTAGAGAGAGAGATGGAGGGAGAGATAGATATAGATACATAGACAGACAGACAGAAGATAGATAGATAGACAGACACAGAAAGAAAGACAGGTAGACAGGTAGATAAATATAGCTAGATAGATTATACACACACACACACACACACACTTATTTATATAGAGAGATGATAAATTAATGGAGATAGAGAGACAGAGAGATAGAAAGTGAGAGACATAGATAGAGACAGGGAGCTATAGAGATATACACGATAGAGAGAAGTAGAGAGAGCGCTAGAGAGAGAGAGCAATAGAGATATATACTACAGAGAGAACTAGAGTGACAGAAATGATAGATAGATGTGGATGGATAGACATAGATAGTTAGATAGAAATATATAGATAGAGATACATAGACAGACAGACAGACAGACAGATAGATAGATAGAGAGATGCATGCATAGATAGACAGGCAGGCAAGCAGACAGGGAGATACATAGATAGAGAGAACAATAGAGACATATACACTTTCTATTTCGTGTGAAAATTGGAAGTTACTTGCATTTCTTTTTAATTTTTCTTTTTGCATTTTTCTCCTTCCTTCCTTCCTTTTTTCTTTCTTTCTTTCTTTCTCTCTTTCTTTCCCTTCCTTCCTTCCTTCCTTTCTTTCCTCCTTTTTCTTTCTTTCTCTCTCCCTTTCCCCTTTCCCTTTTTCCCTCTCCCCCTTTCCCCTTTCTTTCTTTCTTTCTTTCTTTCTTTCTTTCTTTCCCTCCCTGTCTCAATTTCTTGCTTTCTATTTGGTGTGAAAATTGGAAGTTACTTGCATTTCTTTTTAATATTTCTTTCTGTATTTTTCTCCTTCCTTCCTTCCTTCTTTCTTTCTCTCCCTTTCTTTCCTTCCTTCCTTCCTTCCTTTCTTTCTTTCTTTCTCTCTATCTTCCTTCCTTCTTTCTCTGTTTCTTTCTCTCCCTTTCTTTCCCTTTCATTCTCAAACTTTCTTTTTTTTCTTCTCTCTCTTTCTTTCCTCCTCTTTCTTTCTCTCCCTTTTTCTTTCCATTTCCTTTCTTCCTTCTTTCCTTCCTTCCTTTTCTCTCTCCCTTTCTTTCCCTCCCTCTCTCAATTTCTTGCTTTCTATTTGGTGTGAAAATTGGAAGTTACTTGCATTTTCTTTTTCTCCTTCCTTCCTCTTTCTTTCTTTCTTTCTTTCTTTCCCTTCCTTCCTTCTTTTCTTTCTTTCCTCCTTTTTCTTTCTTTCTCTCTCCCTTTTCCCTTTTCCTTTTTCCCTCTCCCCATATCCCCCTCTTTCTTTCTTTCTTTCTTTCTTTCTTTCTTTCTTTCTTTCTTTCTTTCTTTCTTTCTTTCTTTCTTTCTTTCTTTCTTTCTTTCTTTCTTTCTCACCTTTACCATCAAAAGCACTTCACTCCAGAGGGAGGGGGAAAAAAAGAACCCAGACGTTTCAAATTGCTTTGGTCCAAAGGATGTTTTATTATGCAAGGTATCAAAAGGATAGGTAAAAAAAATAAATCAGCCGTGTAATTTTTAAGACGCAAGCGATGTCTTCAAGAGCGAAGCTGTCAGATCTCTCTGGAGTGGGAAGGACTTTTCGGACTGTATTTTTATCCGACTATGGCGAGGGCCAGGGATGGTCCATGTCGCCTCAAGAAACGACCGGCTCCCCTTGCGAACCTCCTCCAGCGACTTCGGGTGATCCGGTTCAGCTAAATCAAGAAGATTCCATGAGGTCAACCAGGCGA
>NW_015400157.1:4867-6341 GCF_001527695.2 Protobothrops mucrosquamatus
CCCCCCCCCAGGAAATTTCCCCCAACCGACAGAAGCTCCACGAAGGCTTCGGGAAGTCCCCGCAGGGAGTTTAAACCTTCCTTCCTTCCTTCCTTCCTCCCAACAAGCCAGCTTTCTCAGCACAAAGTGGGTTGGCCCGGGAAAAGACCCGAGTTGCTGCAGGTAACGCAAAACACTTTCAAGGGAAGGCAAAGAAAGAGAAGGGAAGGGAAGTGGGAAGGAAAGGAGAAAGAGAAAAAGAAAGAGAAGGGAAGGGAAGTGGGAAGGAAAGGAGAAAGAGAAAAAGAAAGAGAAGGGAAGGGAAGTGGGAAGGAAAGGAGAAAGAGAAAGAGAAAGAGAGAAAAAAGAGAAGGAAAAGGAAAGGAGAAAGAGAAGGGAAGGGAAGTGGGAAGGAAAGGAGAAAGAGAAAAAGAAAGAGAGAAAGAAGAGAAGGAAAAGGAAAGGAGAAGACAATGGAAGAGAAGGGAAAGGGAAGGGAAAAAGGAAAACAAAAGGGAAGGAAAGGAAGGAAAAAGAAGAGAAGGGAAGTGGAAAGGAAAGGAGAAAGAGAAGGGAAGGGAAGGGAAGTGGGAAGGAAAGGAGAAAGCAAATGAGAAAGAGAGAAAGAAAGAAGGAAAAGGAAAGGAGAAGACAATGGAAGAGAAGGGGAAGGGAAGGGAAGGGAAAAAGGAAAACAAAAGGGAAGGGAAGGAAAGGAAAGAAAGAGAAGAGAAGGGAAGTGGAAAGGAAAGGAGAAAGAGGAAAAGGAAAGAAGGGAGGGGAAAGGGGAAAAAGGAGAAGGAAAGGGAAAGGAAGGAAAGGGAAAGAAAGGGAAGGAAGGAAGGAATAAGAAGGGAAGGGGAAAGGAGAAAGAAAAAGAAGAGAAGGGGAAGGAAAGGAAAGTAGAAGGGAAGAGAAGGGAAAGAAAGGAAAGCAAAGGAAAAAAGAACAAGGGAAAGCGGAAAGAAAGGAGAAAGAGAAAGGAAAGGGGGAAGGGAAGGAAAAGAAAAAAGAACAGGGGAAGGAAGGGGAAGGGAAGGGAAAAAGAGGAAAGAGAAAGGGAAGGGAAGGAAAGAGGGAGGGAAGGGAAGGAAAAGAAAGGGAAAGAAGGGAAGGAAGGAAGAAAGGAATAAGGGGAGAAGGGAAGGGGAAAGGAAAGGAGAAAGAGAAAGAGAAAAAGAAGGGAAGGAAAAGAAAAAAGAACAGAGGGGAAGAAAGGAAGGGAAGGGAAGGGAAAGGAAAGAACGATGGAGAGAGGAAAGAGAGGGAGGGAGGGAGGAAGTAAAGAAGGAAGGAAGGTGAATGGAAAGGAAGGGAGGGGAGAAAAGAAAAGAAAGGAAAAAAGAACAGAGGGGAAGGGAAAGGAAAGGAAAGAAAACAGGGCAGGGGAAACCCTATGGCTGGGGGGGGAGCAGAAGCCCCCCTCCCCCTGGGGCCAAGACCCCCCCAGCCCCCCCAGGCTCACCCAGTCCGGCTGGGGCTCGGCCTCCAGCAG
>NW_015400158.1:0-1519 GCF_001527695.2 Protobothrops mucrosquamatus
CTCCTGCCCCACAACTAACCACCAACTGAGGCAGGGACTCCAGTTGTTGGCAGTCATTTTGCTGCTGATCAGCCTTCCCCATCTCAGTGAAAAGAAGCTGTTTTCCAATGGTGCCTCCATGTTCTGCAAGGGAAGGTGCTTTCTCAGCATCCGGCTCAGTGCAGGATCTATGAGAGCAACCCTTACACATTCAGGGATTTTGGGAAGACCTTCTGCAAAGGAGGACCTATCACCTTATGCTCTCTCTCCCCCTCCCCCTCCCCCTCTCCCTCTCCACTTGCAGAAAAGCAAGTGGGGGGTTCCCTGGTGCAGGCTGGAAATTACTGCATCCCCACTTAGCACAATACCAGTTTCAAGAGCAACCCAGTGGAAGCGGGCTTGGAGAAGATTAACTTCAAGGAGAGGTGCTGGTTCTGCTGCTGCTCCACCTCTTCAGTCCCTTCTTGTCTGACTCTTTCAGCCTTGGCAGGAAAAAAGGAAAAAAGAAAACCGAAGGAAGCCACAGGTAGATCTGACGCTGCTGCTGCACGCTCTCTGGTGCAGTTATACTGAAAAATTAATAATGTGGAAAATATAGGACAGCGCATTCAATAACGAACCACTTTCATGTGCTTAAAAAGGGGCTAGCCCTTTGTGGCACCCATTCCTTTCTCACTGGTGTGTTACAGAGATTGCTGTAATGAGGGTTGCACACGGCCCTTAAATCAGAATTAGCTTCTCTAGGACAAGAAAGGAGCCAGGTCACCGTGAAGGCATCACAGGAGCCCTGGCTTGGCACATCCATCCTTTCTTAGGACATTTTCACCGTGGATATTTTATTCTTTTTTTTTTTTTTCAGGGGAGGGCAGAAAGCGTTCTGCAAGAATACCCCTAGGACAAGAGGAACTGTCTGTGAAGGTTGTTCTCTGCCAGAAGCATGAATCAAAAAATGTCCCAGAACAACTTCCAAGACTTACAGGGTTTGCCCACAATTATTCTGTCATGCCAATAGATGTGGGGCAAATTATCAAATTCAATTCAATTCAATTCAAATTTAATTTATATACCGCCCTTCTCCCATAGGACTCAGGGCGGTTCACAGCATATTTAAAAAACAGATACTATACACAAATACAAAAAATACAACAATACAACAATATAAACCCCAATAAAAACCGAATTAAAAACCAAATATTGACGGCTGTGTTTCCAATTAAAATTGCTTCTAAAATCATCCCTACCTAAAATCCTCCCTAGGTCAGGCCCGCTTGCTGGAAAAGCCATGTCTTGAGGGCGCGGCGGAAAGTAAGAAGATCCGGAATCATCCGGATCTCGGGGGGCAGTTCGTTCCAGAGGGTGGGGGCACCCACAGAGAAGGCCCTCCCCCTGGGGGTCGCCAGCCGACATTGCTTGGCCGACGGCACCCTGAGGAGACCCACTCTGTGGGAGCGTACCGGTCTATGGGAGGGAATCTGTGGCAGAAGGCGGTCTCGGAGGTAGCCAGGTCCGATGCCATGGAGCGCTTTAAAGGTGGTAACTA
>NW_015400158.1:4835-6340 GCF_001527695.2 Protobothrops mucrosquamatus
GCCAGGCCTGCGCGAAGGGGGAATCGCGCAAGGCCAGCAGGACCGTCCTAGGGTACATTTCCGAGACAATGTTCTTAAGTCCAGCAGCGGAGATTCAGTGCAGCAGAGGGGGTGATGGAAACAAGGCCCCAGATCTTCACCCGGCACAAGCCGGGCCGGGGCCAGGCCACGCCACAAGTCCCCCCGGTCAAACCCCAGTGAGGCAGTGAGGCAGCCTGCCTGAGTTGTAGGGTGGACGTGGTTTCAATCTCCTCTTCCAGAAAACCTCCGAGCCATCATACCCTGAGCCCACCTACTCTAATTTGGGACAGCAGCAGGGCTGTCCCCACCTATAAGACTCCTCACCCAGTCTCCTCCTCCTCCTCCTCCTCCTCCTGACCCTGGTGTGGGAAAGGGGGTGTCTTTCTGCTGCTGTTCTGGCAAGTAAAAAGGTAAAACTGAGATAACTGCCCTAATGCCATATGCTGGTTTCACACGATTGAGGCATGCAACTAGAGCAGGGGTAGGCAACCTCGGCTCTTTTATGACTCATGGACTTCAACTCCCAGAATTCCTGAGTCAGCTATGCTGAGGGGAAAGGGAGAGGTTTCCATGCTGAGCCATGCCGGCTCAGGAATTCTGGGAGTTGAAGTCCATGAGTCATAAAAGAGCCGAGGTTGCCTACCCCTGAACTAGAGATCCCATCCCTTCTCCCCCTTGTGAGATGAACCAGTATCACAGGAAATAAAGGAAATTAAGCTTTATTTTTAAAAAAGAGATAAAATTGTAGAAGATCTCCTTTTAGCTTTAAATATTAACATTCAGGTAGTCAATGTAGGAGAAAAAAAATACTTAGATGGTTGTCCTGATCAGAGGAATTAACGACTTGCAAATGAATGGAAGAAAAAAAGGGATCCAATTGAAAGTTTGAAAACTGAAAGTTTGGATTCTGCAGCCCACAAGATGGCAGCGATTTGTTATAAAATTCAAGGAAACTTGCTACAAAGAGACTAGAATGAGATGCAAAATTCTTAGGGATTCCTTGAAGATTCTCAATAAAGGAAATAATATTGTCATTCATTGTACAAATTACGAAAAATTGTATTAGAGAAAATGTATGTATATTTAAAAAATACCAATCCAGTTCTTTGCTAAAGTGGTTGTTCCTATTCCTACAAAGAATGGATGGTCCTGAAAACAGATGAACACCTTATGAATAAAATGTATATACTTTTGTTAAAATTGACAAAAGAAGACAAATTAGTTAAAATTGTATGATAAACTGACAAAAACTTCAATATAAACAGAATAACAAAATGACAGAATAACAGAATAACAGAATAACAGAGTTGGAAGGGACCTTGGAGGTCTTCTAGTCCAGCCCCCCACTCGAGCAGGAGACCCTATACCATTCCAGACATATGGCTGTCCAGTCTCTTCTTGAAAACCTCAAGTGATGGAAGCACCCACAACTTCTGAAGGCAAGTAGTTCCACCGGTTAATTGTTTTCACTGTTCAGGAAGATA
>NW_015400159.1:0-1227 GCF_001527695.2 Protobothrops mucrosquamatus
TGGTCAGTTCCATCTGGTTATTATTTACTCACAGTTCTCTGTAATTCACAGAAGTGGAGGCAACGACTGGCTTTGTTCCCAAAAAAAAAAGGGAACAAAGGCACTTGGGAGACGGAGATTTCCCGGACTCCGGAGGAGTACCCAATTTCGCTCTCCCGAGATAAAGGGAGAGCTTTTGGGACTCTACTCCTATCCAGGAATACTCACCTCGACCCCTTCTCCCGGGGCACAAGGTTCCAAGCCGCTGAACAGCTGCTGACCGCTGTTCATGCTGGCTCTGACGCCTTCCCAAGCGGACGGCTCCGAAAAGAGCCGCCATCGGCGCGCCGTCCCACCGGAAGTCTTTGCTCTCCAGAATGTTTAGGGGGAACATCCCTCTTATCATTTCTAGCCAACATGGAAATAATTAAGTTTGGGGTTCAAAATATCAGGAAGGCCAACCTGGAAGATCAAAATCACCCATTTTCAGTGTCATGATGTCACTGTGCAAGGTCAGTGATGGATCCATGATGACTCATGTTGACCTTAATAATCCACTACATTTCCATTCATGACAAAGCAAAGTGAAAATAGTCACTGTAACAACTGGTATTAAGACACCAAAACTCCCAAATTAGAAAATTCAGAAGGACATGCACGAAATTGTTTCTCCAGGGATTAATGCTTACAGATTTTGTTGGCCAATTGTCTTACACAGGTTTATGAATCCAATATTCACGTACAACTTGGCACAATAGGAGCCAATCATTAAACCAAGTAAAGGCCCCAAGACAGTTGCTGTTTGTAAGCAGCCTAAAGGAGTAGCTTCTGTTTAAGTCATGGGGTCTCCAAGACTTGTGGACTTCACCTCCCAGAATTCCAATTTTAAATATGAATTCCAGTGTGGAAGATTGGGGTTTATCCATAAATATTAAGAAAGGGGATGAATGCGAAAACCAAGTGCTCTGCTTAGGAAACCGAAGCAAGAAGGGATTGTAATTTTCGGCGGCACATCAACCAAGGCAGAATAAATGAAAAGTGCCATCCATTTTACATGATCACATTCTATTTGTACGGCAAATTGTGTCCCAGTCACAGCGAGGATGAAATCAAATATCATCACTTAGACTTGAATAGTCAGTCAGCACCACTCACTCTTAATAATCTTGTTCTGTTTTGTTTATTGGTCTGTTTCAAAGATTCAGGCCTTACTATGTGATGCTTCTGGAAAGAAAAAGTGTAAATTAA
>NW_015400159.1:4939-6339 GCF_001527695.2 Protobothrops mucrosquamatus
GTGGGGAGGGGAGGAGACATCCTCAGAAATATAAATGGCAAAGCGCCTCTGTTCTTGCTAAACAAAGATGGGTACCTCCACAAAGACACCAGGAATTGAATCAGATGCAAGGAAGAGTTTATTTTTCAGACTATCGGGTCACTGCAGCATCAATCTCTTAGATTTTAGAATTAGATGTTTATGTAGCAACCATCACCAGCAAACGTATTTTTTTAAATAAAAAAAAAAGTTTGATCTTCTCTACATATTATGTATGCCAATCGCTGCTAGCACGAAAAGTGAAAAATCACTGAAAAGGAGGAGTAAGAAGAGACTTTTATTTCAGATTCTAAAAGGTTGGAATTGGAGTCAAGGGACTCACCCCCTTTTTGCTTCCAGTTCAGATACCCAGAATTTTACTTCCTCTTTTCTGACCCACCTAACTTTATGCTGAAGAGCATCATGAAGCATCTGAGAATTTGGGATTTCAAAGAAGACTGGATGGCCTTCCATAGGACTCTGAAAAAAAACGTAATGACGAAGGAGACAGAAGGAGACCAGATGTTGGCCAGGCCAAGAAACAGACTTCCAAAAGAGAAACCCCAAAGAAAAAAAACAGAAGAACATCTGCAGGTTGAGGCAGTTGAATTACTACTACTCCATAATTATTTGGTAAAACAAAGTTCAAAAAACAAAGCTCAAAATACAGATCGGAGCCGCAGATGCTTACACCCCTTATCAGTGACAAAGAAGTATTGCTATTGTTTTATATTAAGGAAATGATTATAAGGATAACTGATGGACTGAAATATATGAACACACCAGACACACTTGAAGCATGCTATTGTGGGTACCGAGTATCTTTTAAAGGTTTTTTTTTAATGTTGCTTATTAATGGGTTGTCTATAAATGATCCAGTGCCAGGAATACTGAGTTCACCACCATAAGTGACTAAATTTAACCAACGGAGGGTTTGAAACTGAAAAATACTTCACACTTCAGTTCTCATCCACCAACGCAAAGTCCCCTGTTAGGTGCACAATCACACTGTTTACTTTCCAGGCTACCTCATTCAGCTGAGTGGAGATGCTACCACATCAAGAAATGAAATGTTTTGCACACAGATGGCACATTATAAACATAGAAGTTGCCTCAAAACAGCCAGGCTGGTGTTTTCTAAGCTGTTTGGATCTGCCAAGGATTAACACTGGAAACTTCAGCGTATAATGGTTTGATGAAGCCATGACTTCAGTTCCTCTGCTAACCAGTGTCCTTACATTCTCATGAGTTCAGGAAAAAAATAATAATTTACAGCAATATTTTTTTAAGGGTCACCCTAAAATATACGACAAGGGAGAGAAGTTAAATTTGTTTGTAATTGCAATCAAATACAGAGATTTCTTCTCTGTATTAAATAATTT
>NW_015400160.1:0-1044 GCF_001527695.2 Protobothrops mucrosquamatus
TTGGAAGACCCCTGCTCAACACAATCCTGTAACACGCCTAAATTCAAGAGGTGGCTTCGGCACTCTCAGGGTGGGCAAGTGTCCCGTTCCCCTCCCCAGCCTTATTTTCACAACAACCCAGTGGAGTAGGTCAGCCTGGGAAAGCTTCGGGACTATGGGAAGCTTCAAACCTAATTTTCCCAAAGCCTGCCTGGCTCTAGAAATCAACCTTTCCTTTCTCCAGAAAGTCCCTGTTGCTGAGTTTTCCAAAGTTAATTGCTTTTTAAAAAAGCGATGGCTTCTCTAAAAACAGAAAGTCTGTTGAAAAGTAAATAAATATCTGCCCTCCCATTAAACAAATACATTTGCACCAATACGGTATAAAGTGGTTTATTGAAAAGGCGACTGAGCTAAGCGGCTCAATCGAGAGAATTTGTAGCTGAGCCCAGAACAGAGGTCTTTAGGTAAATGTGTGTATAAATTTAATAAAAAAATAAATCAATGTTGCATCAGTTCCTGTTGCCCCCCCAGCCTTTCATGGCTCTTTTCTAAGCTTATCTAAATTTAAAACCAGCCCCTTATCACCACTTAAGAGTAAACAGCTCTGGATATCAGATGGAATATTCGCATTGGCGAAAGAAAAACTCCAGACAGAATATTCTGCTATCGTGGTCTCTTAAGGAACTGAAACTACAAGGGTTACTCTCCCCCACCCCAGGGGGAGGGAAGGGAAGGACAGGGAGGGGGGACCAAATCCTGACTTTGGAAGAGTTAGCCTTAAGCAAACCTTACCAGGTTTGATTAAATTAATCTACAAAGAGATTAGGCAGCAAAGGTGTGTCTGGAGATTTCAGGAAGTAGGCTTTAGATATTTCTTGGGAAAGAAATGGAGAAGAAAGAAATACACACCAATGGATCTGTGTGTGTGTGAGAGAGAGACAGAGAGAGAAAGAGAGAGGGAGGAAGAGGTAGAGAGAGAAAAAGAGAGAGGGAAAGAAAGAGAGAGGGAAAGAGAGAAAGAGAGAGACAGGGAAAGAGAAAGAGAGAGTGGGGGAGAGAGAAAGA
>NW_015400160.1:3838-6339 GCF_001527695.2 Protobothrops mucrosquamatus
AGAAAGGGGGAGGGAAGGGGAGAGGGAGAGGGAAGGAAAGAGAAAGAAAGAAAGAAAGAAAGAAAGAAAGAAAGAAAGAAAGAAAGAAAGAAAGAAAGAAAGAAAGAGGGAGGCAAAGGGTGAGGAGAGAGAGAGAGAGAGAGAGAGAGAGAGTAAGTAGACCAAAGGAGATTTTACTATTAACTGGGAAGTACAAGAGCATCCCACAGGATCGCTCCTAGCCATTTGTTTCCCCCCAGAAGACAGAATTCCCTCCAGACTCCAATTTGCAGACCCTTGAAAACAGACCTATTAAAGCCGAAATGTTGCTACCTTCCTGCTCTGGTGGGTCCGGGGTCCCCCTGGAAGGTCCGGCCGCGAACAGAGGCGGCCCGAGGGCTCTTACGGTCGAGTTGGCGAAGGCTGGACGGAAGCCAGTTCCATCCGGAGCCACGTGGAGAAACGGCGCGTTTTTGCGCAAGGCTCAGGCCGGGCAGAGAGACCGACCGGCTAAGCAGAAAACTGGGTCCGGGGACCCTCCCCGACCCCCGCTTCTCCCCCTTCCCTGTCCTCCTTCAGCTGGCAAGCGGCCCGGTTTTCTAAGTGGGAAGCGGGGTGGGGGGAGAACCTGCCCTCTGGATAGGGCGCAACCTCTCAATCGGCTGGAGGAAAAGGCGAGAAAGGCGCCTCCGAGGGCTTCCTTGCCATCCTGCGCGGAGTTTCCTGCGCCAGGGCTTTGCTACGTGGGGATGGGGGGCACGGAGGCTGGCGCCCGCCCGCCCGAGGCTTCTTTGGCCGCAGGATGGAGCGCCGGAGAGGCGCGCGTCCTGGCGCGGTGCGCTTACCTGCTTGGCGAGGGCACCTGGCTGTTCCTGCGGTGCGATCTCAAGGCACAGGTCCGGAGCAGCGGCCGGCTCCCGGCACCGGCTGCCTCTCTTATAGCGCTGCCTTCCCGCCTACCCAGAGCGCTCGGTGCCGGAGGAGGAGGAGGAAGAGGAGGAGGAGGAGGAGGAGGAGGAGGAAGAGGAAGAGGAGGAGGAGGAGGAGGAAGAGGAAGAGGAGGAGGAGCCGTCGGTTGGTTTAACCGCCTAAAGAAGACGGCAGGGGAAGTCCCGTTCAGAACCACCTCGGGCGCCCTCGGCTCCCGCGCCTAAGGAAGGCAAAGGCGCTCTAGACATGCCCAGAGGAAGTCCTTAGACGCCCTTGAGGCGCGCGTGGAAGAAACGAAGGCGACAGAGTCGTGGAGAAGTCACCGACACCCTCCAGCCGAGCCAGGCTGTGTTTCCCTCCCCCCCCCCCCCGGACTCCCTCCTCTGCAACTGGAATTCAACTTCCTAGTCCTCAAGACTCGGGTCAATAGGGAAACCGAGGCCACCCAAGAGGGATTATTAGAGACATGTGGTTGTTTTGTTCTGGAGGAAAGGGGGGTGGGGCACATTTCCTGCCAGGAACCCCCATTCCAGACCTGGCTACCTCTGTACAGGTCAGGGAAAGGTGCAATGGCTGTGCTGATGGGTGATGGGAGTTGCCGTCCCACCCACCTTGGCTATGGCCTTGGGTGCTGATAAGGCACCCAACAGCCAAGATCTCAGGTGGGGTGTGTGTGTGTGTGTGTGAACCTTTTGGCTGACCAGCCATTGCTGGCAGTTGCTATGGCCTCAGAGATGGGGACAGCCGAGTGGCCCAGCCAGTATGTTTGGTTTAACAAATGACCCCCCCCTTATCCTCCTCCTCCTCCTCCTCCTCCACAAAGCCCACTCTCTTCTAGCACTGATGAAGTAATCTAGTTGGGTCATGAAATGTCTGCAAGAGAACCACCAAGCTAAGAGCTACTGTACATAAACAGGAAGTAAGTCACACTCATGAGCACTGATGATGTGCCCTAGTTGGGTCATGAAACATCTGCAAGGAAATCACCCAGCTCAGAGAGCACTGGGGACCTTACTTTCCTCCTCCTCCTCCTCCTCCTCCTCCTCCTCCTCCTCCTCCTCCTCTCCACAAACCCCACTCCCTAATAGCACTGATGATATTCCTAGTTGGATCATGAAAAGTCTCCAAGGAAATAACCAAGCTCAGAGAGCATCAAGGACCCCGCAGTTCCACCTTCAACTGCAAGTATTCTCTTCTCTCAGTAATTATCACTTACCCACAAAGCCTGGCCAACTGGCCTCTACTCAACTGGCACTTAAAATACCCTTTAAAGTACTGTATCTTTCACAAAAGTCACATTCGCGTTCCCGTCAATCAAGCCCATCTCGCCGAATCTGACCCACGAACCGACTCACATTTGTCCGCAATGTCCAAAAGCCAAAAAGAAAGAAAAAAAAAAAAGTTCCTTGCCAACAAAGGGGCAGCCGTTCAGACAACCAGGATTTCTAATCAGCTTCCCTCATGGCGGTTGGGTGGTGTTAGGATGGACGTCGGGTCAACTTGTGTCAACTCGCCCAGATAGATGAAGAGCAGTGAGGAAAGGTTGGTGACCGATGAGGTCACAAATGCTCAGATTCCGGAGGGATTGTTAG
>NW_015400161.1:0-1135 GCF_001527695.2 Protobothrops mucrosquamatus
CTAGAGAGTAGCCAGCACTGGGCTGGTTGTAGTTCACAAAGGCATTTCCAACAAAGAGTGTTACTACAGCAAGGTGTGAAGCGCAGGTGGAGAAGGCTTTGCGCCTGCCGATCCTGGAGCGGATCTGCAGAATGGAGGACAAAATGTAGAAATAGGACAGGACGATGAGCAGAACAGGGACGAGACCCACCAAGGTGCTCGTGATGTGGGTGGACAACTCATTGACCGAGGTATCACTGCAGGCAATTTTCAGTAATGGAGGAACATCACAGAAGATGTGAGGAACATTGTTGTTTCCACAAAAGTCCAACCTGGAGGCCAGAGCAACGTGGATGGCCGAGTCCAGGAAGCCCCAGAGCCAAATGGCCACAGACAGCTGGACGCACAACTTGCCCCTCATCAGGTGGACATAGTGCAAAGGTTGGCAGATGGCAGCGTAGCGGTCATAGGCCATGATGGCCAGCAGGGCTGGCTCACATCCCGCAAAGCCAATCAGGAAGAAGGCTTGGGCCAGGCATTGGTTGTACGAGATAGTCTGCTCTTGGCGTAGGAAGTTCACCAAGATCTTTGGTACCACCACAGAAGAAAGGCAAACATCCAAGCAGGAGAGCTGGCTGAGGAAGAAGTACATGGGGGTGTGAAGACAGGAATCCAGGAGAATCAGGGTTACGATCATGAGGTTGCCCATCAGCGTGGCCAAATAGACAGCCAGGAATACCAAGAAAAGATGGACCTGGTGACTCAGACGGCTGGAGAAACCAAGGAGGATGAATTCTGTCCCTTGGGTTTTGTTCTGTGAATCCATGAGGAAGGAAAGGGACAGCTGGGAAGAGACAGAAATGCACAGAAGAAGAATGTGAAGAATTAAATTTGAGGGATCCCCTATACCTGAAAATAACCTGCATTAAGGGTCAAATATATACAGGTGGATATTTTGAGACCTTCCTTCCTTCCTTCCTTCCTTCCTTCCTTCCTTCCTCTCTTTTTTACTTCTTCTTCTTCTTCTTCTTCTTCTTCTTCTTCTTCTTCTTCTTCTTCTTCTTCTTCTTCTTCTTCTTCTTCTTCTTCTTCTTCTTCTTCTTCTTCTTCTTCTTCTTCTTCTTCTTCTTCTTCTTCTTCTTCTTCTTCTTCTTCT
>NW_015400161.1:4794-6339 GCF_001527695.2 Protobothrops mucrosquamatus
GGTTTCAGATCAGAACTTTGACTTGGTGCCCATGTGGGGTTTTTTTTGTTGTTTTAATGTTTTTTAAAACAACACAACTCCTGAATGTGAGGCAGGGGCAGCCATGGCTGGGAGGGGGGGCTTTTTACAGATTCATTTAATGCACCAACTGCTCACTCTCCTCGACCGAGGGGCCTTGCTCATGCCATGATCCCCTCTTGTTCCGATCACTGCAATGCCCTGTCGCTGGGACTTTGACTTGGTGCCAGGGTTTCTTTGGGTGTGCATTGTTTTAATGTTTTTAATTTGTGAGTTTTATAATTTCCCTATGGTTTTTAATGTGGCTCAACTTTTGATGAAGAGTTGTTTATTAGATAGGCAGCTATATAAATATTTTAAACCAATCAATAAGGTAAATCAATGTCCACAGTTCCCAGTGTTGCAAGAGGGATTAAATGGACCTCAGCGGACACCCCAAAACCTTACTTGCTATGTATTGAAGTTCACCACAGTATTCAATGTTCTTGAAGTTATCAGACTGGCCCTTCCCCCAGGCTAGATAGTCAGTTCTGGGTCTGTCGGTCCACACCCAGTTGCCTTTCTGTAACAAAAGGGAAGCCCTGTTAGCCAATTGAGGAGGGGTCTCTGGTTCTGCAGGGCGTTTGGGCAAAGGGGAAACATTTTCAGGTTTCAAAGCTCAGACCAAATAGATCATCTCTTCCTCAATCTTAGTTGATCTGCAACAACTAAGCAGGATTAAACTTGATGAAGGTTTGGATAAGGGATCATCAGGAGATCCAGAAAAAAATACCAGCCCAGAAGCTTGAGAGCCCCCTTGCCTCACGCTCAACATGGTGGCAGCCCTGGAAGACACTGACTGACCTCAGAGAGAGAAATAGCATCAAAGTCAATGAGTTTTTGGGGTGGGAGACCACCAGCAAATCCCCAGGGCTATAGACTAGTCTTGGAAACTGAAGAGCATCCTGGACACCTGTATGCCTGCATGTGTGTTTGTGGGGTGGGTGGTGGGGTGGAAGCCACTTCCGTGTTAATGTTTCTATTCGCAAAGTCACCAGGAGCTGAGATCCACTCCAGGGAAACTCCCCTTCTTTGTATACGATCCAGCATTTCCCAGGAACTGAAGGTGCAACGGAGCACAAGATGGAAGATCAGAGTGTATGTTATAAATCAATCAATCAATCTGATTAACCTCTGGGGAGTCATGTTGTGTGCCCTTATTGTGTTCCAAATCTAGTGGTGCAAGGAAGCTTCTTCCAGGTTGTTAATCAGGACTAGAAATCCGGAAGCGAAGCAATTTCTCCCTCCCTCTGCCCTCCCCCCCACACACAAATCCACCCCCTTTCCTTGCCTATAAATGCCTCCATTCCCCTCGCAGGAGGAAAGCCTGGAGTTGCCGCTGAGCAGACTGGCTATCCCAGGAGGCCAAGGGACAGGTGAGTGGGGCTCTCCCACCTGTGGCTACCTGACAGGTGAGGCCCCTGTGCCAGATCACTCCTGCCTGTCTGTCTGTCTATCTGAAGGGACCTCCTGCAAGTGGCTGCACAT
>NW_015400162.1:0-6339 GCF_001527695.2 Protobothrops mucrosquamatus
GGGGGGGGGAGAGAAGAAGAGTTGCAGTGGGGATTGAGGCCCGACTGAAGCAGGGGCGTCAAGGGAGAACCAGGGTTAAACTCGGAGAGGTTGTCAGAAGAGGTTTGGCCAAGGAAAAAGTGAGCGCATCGCGTCTTCCGGAAGAGAGGCGAAAGGAAGGCAAACGGGCCAGCCTCTCTCCGCCAGAAGTTCAAGATTAAATCGGTTCCCCGCGAGAAGTGTCGGAGAGGCGCACAACACACCCGGGGAGAGACAACACACACAAACACACTGCCCATTCGAATTCAGGGCTCTCCCACGAGAGAGAGAGCGCCTGAGCCGAGCGCTTCATCCCGTCCTGCGGGCGTCACTCCTATAGAGGAGTTTAACAAGCGTGCCAAACAACCGAATTCCCGGGGAATGCGGGGAGGGTCAACGCGGGCGCCCCTTCTGACGTGCAAGCAGCCCGAGAAAGCAAGCAGCTTGTTTTTTGTTTATTTGTTTGTTGAACCATCCTCGCCAAGGAAGGTAAAAGCGCAGCGATTCGGGTTCAACAGTTGGACCAAGGCGAAACGCAGCCCGGCAATCAGTACCAGCTTTTAAAAACAGCCGGTTCTCAGTCGGGGGAGGGCGTCCCCCCTCCAAAACGAGGCAGGTTTGAAGGGGAAATAACCGGAATGGGTTGGAAGTTGGATAAAATAAGTTGCGAGGCCTCCGGTTGGATCGACACGGGAAGGGAGGGAGGGGGGGGGAACAAAACCAAACCTACACTCGTGTTAGCACTCAATCCGGAATGTAAGTCAAGGCCGGGCGCGCACTGGCGTGAAAGGGCTTCCCTTCCAGCCTGCCCTGCCCTTTACGCGTGGATTCTCGGCCAGGGTAACCCGCCTCTCCTTCGCCAAGCATCTCTACCCGCCACTCTTCGGCCCTGCAGACCGGAGAGAAACGGGGAAAGCAGGGCGAGCGCCTGTGAGGTGCACCCCCCCCCCCGTGCCCAGGATCGGGACCAAGGGAGGCGAGTTTTATTTCCTGGAGTGGAGTGGAATGAGGTGGCGGTGAGAGAAAGAGCTTTCAACTCGCAGGAAAGTCGGGAGGGAAGCCGAGAGAAAGCGCGGAAGAGGCGAGCTCACCCAGCAGGACTCCCAAAGTCGCGGGCCCCGAGCGCAGCGGCCGATCCTCCATTTTAATCCCGTCCAGCATCTTGGCGCAATTCAGCGAGCCGCGGTTCAGGCAGTTTTCCAGCGCCTCCGGTCCCGCGGCCACGTCCATGGGGCGGAAGGCGGGCTACCTACGGAGGGGGAAGGCGGCGGCGCTCAGCGGCCGCCCCGGCGGCTGGGATCCGGGCCTCGGAGCTGCGGGACGGTGCCGGCGGCGAAGGCGAGCGGGGCGCAGCCTGGAGGCCGAAGCAGCCGGCCGTCCATCGGCGGGGCGGCCGGGGAGGTCACCTGCTGGCGGGAAGGCGCCTCCGGGGCCCCTCTCGGGGCGGAGGGGGCGGCCAGGCCCTCCCCGAAGCAGGGAGACGCCCGGCACTGCTTGCATGCACCCGCGAGCGCAAGCTGTCTCCTCGGGAGCTCTCCTCGGCCCAAATGCCATCCAGAACTCCCGAGCCGGGAGGCGCTCCGTTTACAAGCGGCGGAAAGCAGCTGCGGAGGGATACATCCGCCCCGCCGCTGCCTCACCTCCGCCTCCCCTCCTTTTCCCAAAAAGGCGGGGAGGGAAGGGGAAGGGGGAAAGAGAGAGAGAGAGAGAGAGAGAAGAGAAGAAGAGGAGGAGGAGGAGGAGGAGGAGGAGGAGGGGAAAGAGGGAAAAAAAAAACTTGCTGACATTTGAACTCCCAATCGGTGTGCCTAATATCCCTACGCCGCAGTGAGGCGGCCCCTCGCCTGTCAAATAGTGCGTCCGCTTACGCGCAAAAAAGAAAAAAAAAATGGGGACGGCCAAAAAAAAAAAAAGAAAAAAAAAGTGAACGGAGGAAAGAAAGAGAAACGGAGCAAAAGGGATCCAGAAATAAAGCAGGGAGGAGAGCAAGGGGGGGGGAGAGAGAGAGAGAGACGAGGCAAGCCCCCTCCCTCGAGGGGCAGCCAGCCGTGACAAAAAGGAACCCTCAGCCAGGTGGAGAACAGAAGGAGATTTTTCGGCAGGTAACCCGTCCCCGAGACGCCAAAGAAGGGGGTAGGCGCTGCGGGGAGACAGGCAGGGAGTGGGAAGCAGAGAAACGGGGGGAAGAGCGAAGCTTGAAAAGGGGAGGGAAAGAGACATTTTTACAGTTGGGCTGTTTTAAAATTCATAATTTGGGTAAGGCAAGGGGGGAGATTTGCAAAGGGGAGGAGGGATAGTTAGGGACTATCCAGCAACAGTCAGGAGCTGAACAGGGCCGGGGGGGGGGGATGCGGAGAAGAAGGCAAGAAGGAAGAAAAAGGCTGCGTGGATCCGTGGCCCCCCACCCCACCCCCGTCTCCTGTCAAAGAGACCCCGCGCTCAAGTAGCCGCCTAAATTCACAACGAACAGCCGGCTCGCCTCGTCTGGCAGGTAGGCACCTCTGCTTCTCTTCCCTTCGGGGTGGGGGTGGGGGATATGCGCCCTTCCTGCCGGCCACTCTCTGGAGGTTATGTCCAGGAAGGAAGAAAATTGGGGGGGGGGGGTTTCTTTGCTGGTTTGGGGAATGGTGAGAGAAAGCGCCTGGAGTGTTGGCCAAAGGCGCACCCGGGCTGGAGGTCTCTCCAACAGGGACTCGGGGTTAGGAAAACGTGGCGGCGCGGGGGAACTAGCCCCTCTCCTCTTCCTCCCCTCCCGCAAGCCTCTTGCGTGATCTGGAGGTCCAGGAAGGAGGGGGGGGGTCTGGCTTGGCACCTGGCGAAGGGGAAAAAAAAAAAACCCTTGGAAACGCGCGCAGACGCCCAAACTCGCTCGCTCTCGGCTGGAATCAGCCTTCCCTTAAATGCCAAACCGCATTCTGCGCCCAGGATCTGGAGCGGGGAACGTCTTGCATCTCCCCCGAGTTGAAAGATGACCACCTCTGATTTTCAGCCCTCGGAGCGAGCGATCCAGGCTTCCCTGCCACCCCAAACGCGCACGAGCGCCCACCCTCTGGCGCGCAGGCCGCGAGGAGGAGCGCTGGGTCCGGCCAGGGCCAGACTCCCCCTTAGCCGCACCCTCGTGCCAAATTCTCCGCGTCTCTTCTTCCCCGACTAAGGTGCTCTGCGATGCTCCAGAGGGCCAGAGCGTGGACCCTTCTTTGGCTGCGGTGGGGGGTAGGGCGAGAGGAGGGTGGGGGTGCCTGAAATTTTGAGTGGGCTGGAGGAGAAAAAGAAGGCCTGATCTGGCGTGATCGCCCCGATTGTTTTTTTTTATTATTATTATTATTTAATTCCAGTTCTGCTCCCTGGCGCGCGCGTAAAAACGCAAGCCCCGTTCGGTCGGGTTTTGGGCGCATGGGGACCCCGTTTGATAAAGACACATATAGGATTACTTCTTTTTTCTTCCTCCTTCTGGGCCTGCTTTGTGAACGCCGAGCGTGCTCGGCTTCTGAGTTGCAGGTAGAGCCCAAAACGCCCCGCCAGAGACAGGCCTCAAAAAAAGGAGCGGGGATCGCCCTTTCCCGCAACGTTAACTGGAACTGGCATTTAAGTTTTATTTCCATCCTGAAAACCTTGTTTAAAGTCTTTACTTAACTGCCCGTGAATATTTCGGCTCTTTGGTTCTCAACGAGACGTACATTTTAATGGTTGGCTCTCTCTTTGGGGCGGGGCGGGGCGAGGCGGGGAGGATTAAGAAATGCCAAGTCCCTACTTTGTACTGCTGGCCAGGATGAGTCTGGGTCCAAATCCATCCCGCCTTCGTGTAGTAGACCCATTGGGAATCAGTGAGAAGAAGTGGGCTTGAAGCCTTCCTTGGCTGCTACAGAGTCCATGCTGAATCAAGATAACAAGATTAAATCTGTTTGCAAGCTTGCACTGTGTCTACACACTGTATTACAGAGCGTTCCTACAATTTATTAATTGGGATGGCTTCCGAGCACATCTGGTGACGGTGGTTTTCCAAGCAGGGCATTGGTTAACTTTTACAAAAGAGCAAGGCGAAATGGCAAGCTAAAAACTTTTGCCTTTCATGATCAGCGTTTAACTTTCTGGTTTCTTTAACAAAAAAAAAAAAAAAAAGGATTCTGAAAACAAGACTCATCTTTGGGGCCTGTCCCTCTCTCTCTCTCTCAGCCCAGCCTAGAGTATTAGATATGTCCCTGGCCCTGAGTTATTTAAAAAAGAAATGATAAAGGCGGGGTAGGAAAAAAAACCCGTATAAAATAACTTGTAAAAGATGGAATAAAATCAAAACCCTGTTGTTATAGTTCCTTAAGCTTGGTTTCCTACATTTACAATTATGTTTGGGAAGAGAGGAGAACATATTTTCGTTTTCCAAAAATACGAAGTGCAAAATGCAAAATGCCAGCGGCGGGAAAATACCTTAATTACAGACATTATTTGCCTATCCAAACCTAATACACAAAAAGCGCGCAGGGGCCTTCTTTGGTTACTTTTCCCGAATCTCCCTGCCTCTCCCAGCTTGGGGATCGCCGGGGATCCAGAAATCTGTCACTTTGATAACCTTCCTTTGACATTACTTCTTTTTCCCCCCAGTTTAGAGAAATCTGAGTGTTTTTTCCCACCTCTCGGCCAGTAAAAACGCGATTTCTGCAGTCGGCGAGCGGAAGAAAATCAGTGACAACTAATAATAAAGTGCTTTAAATTTTTGAGCTCGCAACTAAAAATCAACTTAACGTTTCGGGACCCCTTCCCCCCTTCTCCCCCTCAAAAAAAAAGTTGAATGGGTTGTTGGTAAAAAGCGGTTCAGCCCGAAATTAAAATCCAAGGTCACTTTTTCATCTAACCAAATTCAAGGTTTTCCCCTGAAACGAACGTTTTCTTTCTCCAGCTTATCCCGCGCTCCTACGGTAGTACCGGAGAGAATTTCCGACCGAGAATTGAACAATTCGAAAGATTGAAAAGTGCCCTCGGGAGGTCGCCATCAAGACACCGAATAGACTGTGCTGAAGTCCGAGTGTCCGGGGGAAAACTCGGGGAGCGTTTACTCGGAGAAATACGCCTCGTCCGGCCGCGCAAAAAAACCCAAAAAACAACCCTAATTCCCCCAGCCCCTACAAGGAACCAACCCCTCCCACCCCGCGCGCGCACTAAATTTTTTATTCCTTTAAGGATCCATTATAAATCAAAATTTAAAAATCGCGTCTCCAGCTTTTGGAAGAAATTCTAAACGAGCGTGAAGAGGTGGGCGCAAGGAAATGGGAAGGGTCCTTTATCTGGAAACGAGCACTCTACTCTTTCTTGGCAACGCGCGAGGAACGCGCGCAACTCTGGAATCCATCACATTAGGCCTCATTGCCAGTTTATCTAGTCCAGATCTGGGTATTTTACGACACACACACCCGGGGCCCACATCCAGCCTTTTGGCTGTCCTTGTCCGGACCCCGTGGATTTTTTATTTTGAAAACTTTTTTCTTTAAATTTAGGTATGTACGTGAGTGCGTTCTTGGCACCTCCATAGTCCTGCTGGTCTGGCCCTCCACAACAGTCCCAGTTTCTCGTGCGGCCTCTTGGGAAAACGAATTGCCCACCCCGATCTAGTTTCACATCTTTCTCCAAGGAGCTCAACCTGTGGATAGCTGAACCGGCTTGGGCTCCGTTTCTCGGTCCTGGCGATCCGTCTCCAATCTGGAGTCGGTGCGGAGCGACTCTGGAGCGCGCGCCACTTTTGAAACGGGCGGGCAGAAATATAAGAAAAGAAGAAAAGAAAAGAAAAGAAAAGAAAAGAAACGCCGGGCGAGAAGATTGCGCGGAGAGGGCAGATTCGGACCCCAGCTGCACCAGTCTCTAAGCCCGAAATCAACTTCGCCGCGATCGCTTCTCGTTTTCAACCCGCGCTCAATGGAATATCTTCCTGAACCCAGTAGCTGCGTTCCCACGAAATGCTACTTGCCGCTTGGATCCTGGCTTAACTCTCAGACACTCTGCGCCGCAGCTTAAGCAGCGAGCGGGCTTCTTCCTAGTCAGAAATGTAGCCAGGATTAATGCTGAGGGAGTAACAAAGTGGCTTGCCTGGTTTAAGGAAGACGCGTGAAAGCAACTAAAGGGCGCGCGGTGGGAAAGACAAGGATTATTTCAGGCAGAGATATAAGCACACACACACACACCCCAAAAAATGCCCATATGGGGGGGAATTAATCCGAGACGTCGCTTACCTTGTCTTCGGACCAACGGCATTCACCCATCGGTAACATTCGCCCGTCCAGGATCAAACTTGAATCGAGGACCTCGGAGCCTCCCCCATTTCCCACTCGAGGGATG
>NW_015400163.1:0-1444 GCF_001527695.2 Protobothrops mucrosquamatus
GCTTGGTGAAGTCGTGCACTTGTATGTTGCAGCATCCTACGTTTGCGCTGAGACAAGATTGCTGAGCGATGGCTCAGTGGTTAAAGACGCTGAGCTTGTAATTGGAAAGCTGACAGCCCAGATTTGAGGCCCGAGCGCTGTGCGACGGGGTGAACTCCCATTCTTGCCCCAACTCCTCAAACCTAGCAGTTCACAAGCAAGCAGATGTGAGTAGATAAATAGGTATCACATCGGTGGGAAGATAACAATGCCCCATGTGCCTTGGCATATAGTCAACACTAGTTACATAGCCACGGAAATGTCTTAGGAGAACACTGGATCCCCCAGCTAAGAAACTGAGATGAGCGTTGCCCCCTAGAGTTGGACGTGACTGGATAGGGGAAACCTTTACCTAAATTTGCATTGTTTGGGATGAAGGTTTCCAATACAATCTACCATATGACATTAAAAGAAAGCAGTTATACTAGTGTATGAACAGTCCCTATCAAATGAAAATGCGCTTTGAGGGCCTTCCGTGCTTTTCTTAACTTAGAAATATCTTCTGTGCCTATCTTTTTTCTTTTCCATAACAATTTTTTTTAATGTGTCCCTAAAGGCTTAATGGAATTGTGTCCTTTTGATAATTATACTAATAAATACTTCTATCCATGACATTGAAATGGAGAGTGAAAGGGAAAAGGTCTGTTGATATGGATATTTCAGGAAAAACCAGAGGTACGAGTACAGATTAGGTAAACCTGGCTCAAAAACGGTAACTGTGAGAAGGACCTTGGGGTCCTAGTGGACGATCACTTAAACATGAGCCAGCAGTGTACGGCAGCAGCCAAAAAAGCTAATACAATCCTTGGTTGTATAAGCATAGGCATAGAATCAAAATCAAATGAAGTATTAGTACCGCTTTATAAAGTCTTAGTAAGGCCACACCTTGAATACTGCATCCATTTTGGTCACCACATTACAAAAAAGATGTTGATACTTTGGAAAAAATGTAAAGAAGAGCAACTAAGATGATTAAAGGCCTGGAAACTAAGTCATGTGAAGAACCATTGCAGGATTTGGGTTTGGCTAGTCTAGAGAAAAGAAGGACTGGGCGGGACATGATAGCAGTATTCCAGTATTTGAGGGGCTGCCACAAAGAAGAGGGGGTGAACTTATTTTCCAAAGCACCAGAGGGAAGGAGAAACAATGGATGGAAACTAATCAAGGTGAAAACCTAATCTGAAATTAAGGAGAAACTTCTAAACAGTGAGAACAATTAACTAGTGGAACAGCTTGCCTTCAGAAGTTGTGGGTGCTTCATCACTGGAGGTTTTTAGGAAAAGACTAGACCAGTGATGGTGAACCTTTTAGAGACCGAGTCCCCAAAAACTGGCCCCACCCCCGCTCCACCCCGCCTGCCCCCGCTCTGCCCCCCATCCCCCACCCCACCTGCCCACAGGACCAC
>NW_015400163.1:1844-6338 GCF_001527695.2 Protobothrops mucrosquamatus
CCTGCCCCCGCTCTGCCCCCCATCCCCCACCCCACCTGCCCACAGGACCACTCACCGCCTCCAGGGCCCGCCGCAGATCGCCCAGGCAGCCCAGCTGCACTATGGCAGCCACACCCTCTGCCCGCGCCCTGCAGCATCAACTGCATGATGGGATGTGAGGGCAGAGTCTTGTCTACACTGCCTGGCTGCCATGTCCTTGGCTGCGCTGCTCCATGTGGGCCATGCTCGAGGGCGACTCTCCTTCAGGGAGGCTGCTGTAGAGGAGGGGGTCGCAGGGGTAGGCAAGGCTGCGGCAACGGCACGTGTGCCCACAGAGAGGGCTCCGAGTACCGCTTCTGGCACCCGTGCCATAGGTTCGCCACCACTGGACTAGACACTTACTTGTCTGAAATGGTATAAGTTCTCCTGCTTGATCAGGGGGCTGGACTAAAAGACCTCAAAGGTCCCTTCCAGCTCTATTCTGATTGGATGGATAGGTTTCAGGAGCCAGTGGACAGGATGAAACTGTTTCACGAATAAAGCGCCAAAATGTACTTCTGTATAATTTATCTGAGATATTTGAAAATGTTTATGGATCTTTAAAACTGTATTCAGAATACAAGAAAGCTTCTTATTAAATCCGGTTTCCTGAGAGATTTTTGTTAGTGTGCTGAATGAACTACATAGCAACCATATTAGCTTGAGAGGTATAGAGGGAATCAATAGACTTATAAAGTTGCATAGAAGGTTTTTTTTTTTTTAATGACTTAAACTCTATTTTTTTCTAGTAGCTTTAATATCAATACCCAGGACTTTTCTTTCGCTTCTGATACCTAAGTCTTAAAAGATGCTTAACAGAGCTTGTTATTTTTTTTTAATCTGGAGTGTTAATGCATCATGCAACTATTTTGTAGATGTCTTTATTAATCTTAAGCACCTTTTCCCCTCCTTTCCTTATGTGTGAAGCTTGTGTTTGTAAAGATTTTTTAAAAACTCCTATGAAACCATAATGGTAGTGGTGTTGCTCTCCGAACTTGGCTTTTTGCTTGCAGAGATTTCATTACTCAACACAATCACTATGAGCGGGAACAGGATTTTCTCCCTGTTTATATTCAGCAGCCTGCCCTGCCAGTTTTTGTGGGGCTATGGCTTTTTCCTTGGTAGTTCCTTAATTAGAATGTTATTTTTTGGCTTGATTGTTTTCTTGCTGCTATCTGGGTATGAGTTGCTGGAGAGGATATGTTCAGTGTTCCAATATTTGAGGGACTCCTACAAAGACGAGGGAATCAAAAATTTTCCAAAGTACCAAAAGGCAAGACAAGAAACAGTGGACGGAAACTAACCAAGGAGAGAAGCAACTTAGAACTAAGGAGAAAATTCCTAACAGTTAGAGCAATCAACCAGTAGAATAGCTTGCATTGAGAAGTTGTGAATGCTCCTTTACTGGAGGCTTTCAAAAAGAGATTGGACAACCATTTGTCTGAAATGGTATAGGGTCTCCTGCTTGAACAGGGAGTTTGACTAGAAGACCTCCAAGATCCCTTCCAACTCTATTATTCTATGATCTATGTTCTATGTCAGTGGTGGCGAACCTATGGCACGGGTGCCAGAGGCGGCGCTCAGAGCCCTCTCTGTGGGCACGTGCGTTCTTGCCCCAGTCCTAGGCCTTCAGCTGGGTTTCATAAAACCTTTTTGCTTTATGCCTCCACCACCGTGTGCAAAAAAAGAGAAAAGGTTCAATCAGTCAATTTCAACTTCTCGCAGGGAAAAAAAAGATCTTGCAAAGTTGGAATTGATTGAACTTTTTAGTCCCACCCAGTCTGCCATTACCACCACAGCCACGCCCACCCAATGGGCCACACCCACCTGGCACTCGACAATGCATAAGTGGGTTTTGGGTTGCAGTTTGGGCACTCGGTCTCTAAAAAGTTCCCCATCACTGTTCTATGTCTTTCTGTTTCCTTTTTAGCTTTTTTTATTACCTTGTTTGAATGGTGTGTAAATATGGTTTATTTCTATGTGTCTATTAATGGCTGATTTGTCTGAATGCCAAGTTTCCTGGAATTTCCTAGGAAGCTTAACATTTAGAAAAATGCTGGCAAGAGAAGCATGCTGCAGGTCCTGTCTCTCAGGGAACTATTTGATGGGCCAGAGGGGTCGGGTCTTTTTTGCCATTGCACCCACCTTATAGAGCAGGGGTAGTCAACCTTGGCTCTTTTATGACTCGTGGACTTCAATTCCCAGAATTCCTGAGCCAGGTTAGCTGGCTCAGGAATTCTGGGAGTTGAAGTCCACGAGTCATAAAAGAGCCAAGGTTGACTACCCCTGTTATAGAGCATTCTTTTCCCACCAAAGTTAGGTCTACATTTCTCATTACTTTCCAGAATTCTTTCAATACATGGCTTTGTCATGAGACCTGGAGTCTCAGGGAACCAGTGAGATTTTGCGGCGGCTCCATTGCTAATCAAATTGTGTGTGTGTGTGTGTGTGTGTGTGTCTTTTAAACTTTTAAAATCTGACTATGTTTGACATGTTTATTGTTCACATGCCACTGAGAGGGTAGACTATATAAATTTGATAAATAGACCACTGGCGATAAAACCCCATACTCACTGCTAAGAGGAACTTATGAGTCTGTGTGAGCAAATTATTAATATGTAGCCTAAACTGCTCCATTGTGCTCAGAAAAGTAAATCAAATAATAGTACTGATTTTTATGGATCTTTTTCCAACTTCTTTTATCAATCTATGTTGAAAAAAATTCTTGGTAAAATTTACACTTCAAAAGATACAGACATTTGTATATTCCACAGCTATTTATAGGTGTAAACACATTGTATTAGTCCTAAGCTGAACTGTAAAAATGGTGGACCAAAGGTCAAACCATTCTATAAAGGTAAAGGTAAAGAGCCACAGTGGTGCAGTGGTTAAAATGCAGTATTGCAGGCTGGTTCTGCTCACTGCCAGGAGTTCAATCATGACCGGTTCAAGGTTAACTCAGTCTCCCATCCTTCCGAGGTCAGTAAAATGAGGACCCAGATTGTTGGAGGCAATATGCTGACTCTGTAAACCACTTAGAGAATGTTGTAAAGCACGGTGAAGTGGTATATATGTGTTATTTCTATTGCTGTTTCCCCTGTCTAATCATGTCTGACTCTATGGGACAGTGCTCATCTCCATTTCTTAGCCAAGGGACCCAGCATTGTCTGAAGACACTTCCATAGTCACGTGGCCAGTATGGTGCATGGAACACTGTTACCTTTACACCAAAATGGTACTTATTTATCTACTCGCATTTGCAAGCTTTTGAACTGTTAGATGGGCAGGAGCTGGGGCAAATAACAGGAGCTCTCGAACCCAGGCTGTCAACTTTCCAGTTGACAAGCTCAGCATCTTTAACCACTGAGCCTTGTTCTGAACTAATACTGCTTTTTTGATTTTGTCACCCCTTTGAAGTGGGTACCTGGTTCATGCTTGAGTAGAATTTAGGTACCTGGCCCAGTCTCATTTTCTGTAGCATTAAGATCTCTAAGCTGCAGCCATTCCGCATAGCACTTTTCAAAAGGAATAGCCAGACATGTTGCTGAATGGATTTTTCCAGTACTCTGCTCAAGGGTAGGTATAGTTGCTTTGTGCCACCTGCTTCTCTTTTGTGTAGAAAATTATTGATCAACATGTGGTGATAACTGTTAAGGTAAGATCTCCTTTAAGTCAATTTCCAATATGGAGGATTCATACACCTGCTACCAAGGAATCTATGTGGATTCCTTGGTAACAGTACAGATTTTGCAGATTGCCTTTGTGTGGAACATTTTCATTATTATTATTATTTCCCAGTTTGGCCCACAGCACGGGCATTTCCCAATCTTCTTTCCAAGTACAACCCAAATCTGACCTTACTTAAATTTTAGTGAGGTGCATGTAAGAATAGTGTTATCAAGGTGTTTGGGTTGCTGTCATTCCTTGTATTTTGCTTTCTGCCATGTTCCTTTAAAAAATGCTCATGCGTTGGAGTGTGGTGAGAATAAGGGGTTGCAACTAACCCTATCACAAATGGACATGGCAATCCTGATGGTTGAAATATCAGCTGTATCTAACAGTAGAATAATTGGGCTCACATAATTAAAATGAGTTTTAAAAGTTTTTCGCCCTGTCCAAAAGAGCACTCGCCATTTTAGCTCTATTATAAGCGAGCAATCCAGAATGGGGCTTCGTTTTGTTTTTGTTTTTTGTTTTTTTCAGTCACACTCGGCTCCTTGTTCAACTTCAACTTTTGAACAGTTTGAACTAGTCTGTGGCCCTGTTTCAAGATAAATGTGTTATCAAGCTTTGAAATTTTCTTCTTTTTGCAAATATTAAGGCCCAGGGAGCAAAATAAACGGCTACATTGTGGATTAAGTGAAATATCTCAAGGCTGTGCTTTTCTGATAAGTGAACCTGAAGTGACCTTTCTCAGACACAATTACAGAGCTGTATGTTTTTCCTTTAATTTCATCAGGGGTTTAATTAGTATAC
>NW_015400164.1:0-1205 GCF_001527695.2 Protobothrops mucrosquamatus
TCAAGACGTGGTTGTTCCAGCAAGCGGGACTGGCCTAGGGGATTTTATAGGGGTTTTAATTACTTTTAAATTTGACATTCTCAAATATTTCATTTTAATCAAATTTTAACTAGGTGTAATATGTTAGCTTTTTATCATTTGTCAGCCGCCCTGAGTCCGAAAGGAGAAGGGCGGGATATAAATACAATTAATAAAATAATAAAATAAATAAATAGTAGTATTCCAGTATTTGAGAGGTTGCCACAAATAGGAGGGGGTCAATTTATTTAGCAAAGTACCAGAGGACAGGACTAAAAACAATGGATGGAAACTAATCAAGGAGAGAAGCAACCTGGAACTAAGGAGAAGCTTCCTAACAGTGAGAACAATTAACCAGCGGAACAGCTTGCCTTCAGAAGTTGTGGGTGCTTTATCACTGGAGGCTTTTAAGAAGAGACTGGACAGCCATGTGTCTGAAATGGCATAGGGTCTTCTGCTTGAGCAGTGGGTTGGATTAGATAAAAGACCTCCAAGGTCCCTTCCAACTCTATTCTGATTGATGTCTTAATATCAAAATATAACATAATGTAAATATTACGTATATTCCAAAGCAGATTTCTACATAAATATCTCTGGCTGAATGGGGAATGCATTTCAAATATGTTGGGAAGGACTTTTCTCAAATCCTCCTTCTGCAGACATATTAATTAATTCCTAATGTAGCTTTAGGAGCTGAAATTCAGCACATCGTTCAGACCGAGGGAATGTGCAGCAACTATATGCAGATATCTTTTTTTTTTTTTAAATCAAAATCCAGTTATTTGGATATTTACCTTACTCTCTTGTGAAATGGAACTTCTCCATTTTTAATTTCATCCTCATTGTATAATAATTTTCTCTGGTTTCCACTAAAAAAAGGACACTTTTTATTCTAATTAAAACAACAAACTATTTTAAACATAAATTATGCCTTCTATAACCTCCAACTAAAAGCAGCTATTTTACTGGAACAACTATCTAGAAGACATTTTTTTTTGTTTCAAAAGGCAGCAAATATCTGCTTTTTCTTCAGATCGTAACTCTTCATTCATCGCAGCACTTTATAGCTCTTCTCAAAATCCCTGCATGATGGGCAAGGATAAGATATAGCGACTGTCAAATGTGTGAAGGGATTTGAACCTCAGGCTCCCTGATCTGCCCATCTACTAGCTAGTATCACTCTGTTA
>NW_015400164.1:4796-6338 GCF_001527695.2 Protobothrops mucrosquamatus
GAGAAAATTCTGAGCTGAACAATAATGCCTGTGCACTCAGGTCAACCCATTTAATTTCCCTTCCAAATCCAATTGTTTCCCCACTGTGCTTATTAGATGCAAGCATTCTGTCTGTGTTTGAATGCATTGCCTTCGCCACTTTGGCACTGTTTACCTGCTGTCTTGGCAATTACAGATCCATGTGTCGCTGTTCAGCCTGACTGTAAGTTTCCAAATAGGGCACAGATAAACATGCAGCCAGGCAGAAGTACACAGATACACATAAAATAACTAATGAAAATGAGTTCTGTGAATCACCTGAGACAGTGGAAGGGAAACCCCACAATTTCAGAGCGTTGCTAAGTGACTTAAGAGTGCAGTTAAAATGCATTGGCTCTATTATCCTTTCTGTGTTGAAAGAATGAATTCCATTGTGGGTTGAGATTAAGGTGAGCTCTAGTGGGAGAGAATTTAATATTGCTGCTTCTGGCAGATTCATAGACAGATGGATCCTAAGTAGAAGAAGTCTGGTTGACTTTATCCAGCCTCCCCAGAAAAGAAACCTGTTTTATTTTAATTTTTAAAAATTTATTGTTAGAATAAATGTAGATAGAAAGTTTATGGAATTAATAGTAATCAACACACAAATGAGACAAAAGCTGAAAGGGATCACCAACATGATCGCCAACAGATATGGCACAAGAAGAAGAAGAAGAAGCAAAGCATAGCAAAAGAATAAGTTCAACTGCAAAACAAAATATATAGACAAAATATCCATAGGAAACCAATAAAACAAGACAAGGTAAATTCACCAAAATGTCAATACAGGACAGAATATCACTTCAATAGCTGTAAATCCCTCATCCTTATCAAAGGTAGCTACACATTATTCTATGTACAGTATAGCACATTTTCTGAGTAGGTTTATAGATTGTGTTGGTCATCTTGGGGAGACAGACAGACAGACAGACAGACAAACAGATGGCTTTGGAGTCAGTGTTGCCCTTGCCTTCTTTGCAGAGTTGAGTGAGAGTAATTGGCCCACAATCACCCAACTGACTGTCTGCCCAAGATAGGACTAGAATTCATAGTTGCCCAATTTCTAACCTAGTGCCTTAATCACTATATCAATCCAGTTCTCTTTACAAAATATAGGAGGTGTAAATTACAAAACATCTGGAGATGGTTCCAATGGCACATCTTATAGGTAGATTAGATGAAATCAATTAAGAAACCTCCTTGGCATACAATTATAATTCAAACTGGTCATTTATGTTTAAAGTTTTGGAAAATATGCACTTTGGGGAAAATTTTATTTAAGAGATTGAGTCAACATATACGTCTCAGAAGGCACATATTATTGGGTTTTTTTTTTTTTTCAATATAGAATTTTATTGTTTTTATCATAAACAAAAAAATACATCACAAGTATTACACAATGATTTATCCCATCCCCCTACCCCCCAGACTTCCCAAACCAAACCTAGGCTAACATTCAACTACAAGTAAACAAATATTAATATCTCTAACTCCAAACTCTAAACTTAAGCAATCCATCTCCTC
>NW_015400165.1:0-1415 GCF_001527695.2 Protobothrops mucrosquamatus
AAAAAAAAGTATTTTTTAGTCTGAAGCACAGATTTAAGTCTCACTTGTTGAACCTCAGAAATTTTAAATTTGGACTGGCTCCAAATTAAAAACAGACTGCCTGAAAAATAAAGTGCACTGGAATAATTTGCCATCAGTTCTTAATATAATGACCAATTTCCCACTCGGCATTCAGTAAGCAGCCAGACTATGGATTTGAATAAAGGCCAAATGGAAGATGGCCAAGCATGTTAAATGTAAGACCTTTCCCAATTCCCTACAGAAACTGCACAAATAATGTAGCCAAAGTGCATGCTGTGTATAGTGTAATTGAACTCTTTTGGCATCCCGAAGCATTATGTCTCTATATTCTGCCATAGTATATAGTTTAAGAAATGAACTAAATAGTGGATGAAAAGTTAATCTCCTTTGCAGAAAAACAGGACCCATCAATTGCAAGGTCTAGGTTTTCCATATTCATTTTCATTTTGGACTAAAATGAAAACTGAACACTATATTCTTGCATAGATTGTTAACTTTAACTGTTATTCCTCATAGTTATTGGCTGTAGCAAGCAATACAAAATATAATTGCTTAATTGTGCTTAAAAGTAAGCCAGTTGAATCAATGGGATATGCTTTAGTAAAATCCCATTGACTGCAAAGAATTTATATCAGGAATAGATAACAATGGTGCCTGTAGATACCATCTTGCCTGTGAATGCTCTCCTTGGCACTTTGCACTTTCAAGTTCCTTGCAATTCTGATTTTTTTTAAAGAGTGTTTTAATTAAAAAAAGAAGTGAGACAGTTACCTGTTATAAAGAAAGACTTCGGTTTCCAGCACCAACTTTTTTTTTAGCAATGTCTTTGACCTTCACTTTGACATTATATGCAGTCTTAGATTAAAATAAAGCATAGCTGGGAGTTATGTGTCAGAAAATGACAAAGGGAAGCTGCGAGTTGTTGGAATGGAAAGATCAGCTTTTTGGTATGTGGATGTTCGCTATAGTAACTGTTTATGAATAGTGAGTTCCCTTGGTAGCCCTTTTATGAATGTCCATCACATCAGCTCAACATTCCAGATGTATCCACCTGTTCAAAATGCTTTCAAACATGGATAAACATGAATCCTGCCTAATACAAGCAAAACCAGTTATCACTAGTGTTTTAAAGTCTGACACATGCTCACTTATCATCCAAGCTTAAGATTTTGAAATTTTTGAAGTTGAATAAGGAATCAAATCTCAGTGCGGTTATTTCATGCTTCTCATATTAGTTATTACAGATATAGCTCCATTATAGTTGTTAAATTTCCACTGAAAAAGAGAATGCCAAGAATGACATGCTGGATATTTCAGATGCCAACTGAAAATTCAACCTGCCAGATGGAACTAATATGTTCAATAGATCATTACCATTGAAATAGAAACATTTT